>NW_021146647.1:0-25000 GCF_002837175.3 Physeter macrocephalus
CAGAATTTGAACCCAGCTCTGTTCGGCTTCAATTCCACACTATCATGCCACCTTTCCTAATGCATCAGTAGAACATAGAGTAGGAGTTAATTGAGCTTTGAAGTGCCAAAGAATTTCCAGAGGGCAGGAAGCTCACAAGGCTCCATCACCCTTGGATAAAACAAAGTAATTGAAGCTTATCAAACAGTGGTTGGGAACAAGAATCGATTTATTAGTGGGAAGAATTAAGACGCTGAGTTACCATGCACACTGACAGGTCAGAGGAAACATTGAACTAAGTGGCTAGAGACCTTAGCCAAACTCACTAAATTGCATTGTGACTTTGCATTCCAGTTGCTTTATAATTAAATGGGGTTAAACTAGATGACTGCTGGAGCTAAAGTGGCTTATAGAGGTGCTGGGTCACGGCTTATTCTAACTCATGCTTTCTGGGATACATGAGAGTGCTGGATGGAGGGAGTATGGTAGTTGGGATGACCCTAAAGAGCTTCACCAATCCAAAATTTTTAATTCAGAGTGACTTTTCTTCACCACATAGACTGACATTGAGATCACACGAGAGGAAGACTTCACCCGAATCCTCCAAATGGAAGAAGAGTACATTCAGCAGCTCTGTGAGGACATTATCCATCTGAAGCCAGATGTGGTCATCACAGAAAAGGGCATCTCAGGTAGGACTACATTCATTTTTCCAGACTATTGTTGTGGTAGAAGAGGGTCGGTGATTTTTTTCCTCGCACGTTGTCATACACTGAACATAACGTGATGGTTAGGGAACGTGGAGGATAAAACCTCTTCAGAACCCAGGGTTTCTGGTTTCCAGCTTGACACCTCTATTCTTGCAGATTTAGCTCAGCACTACCTCATGCGGGCCAATATCACAGCCATCCGCAGAGTCCGGAAGACAGACAATAATCGCATTGCTAGGTGAGTAGGCCAGGTAAAAATAAGATTCTCCTTCCCTTGTGTTTTTATTTTGTAGCTTCATAATGTAGTCATCCTTATCTGAAAAAGTTTAGCATAGGATAAAGCCAGCCAAATTATTTACAGATGGAAATAACCTGGGTTTAGCCATCTGTCCTCTTCAGAAGTCCTCTGTCTAGGGACTTCCTGGTGGTCTAGTGGCTAGGACCCCGTGCTCCCAATGCAGGGGGCCTGGGTTCAATCCCTGGTCAGGGAACTAGATCCCACATGCCACAACTGAAGTTCCTGCATGCTGCAACTAAGACCCAGCGTGGCCAAGTAAGTAAATAAGTATTTGAAGAAGAAGTCCTCTATCTAGAGTAACAATTTTCTGCTGCATGAGACTCTACTGCTCCTAACCATAGTGAACAGCTTATGCTTAGACATCTATGATCACTACCTTGGTGTAGGGTCCATTTCAGATTAGTCTGTTTTAACTAGCTCAGAATATAGCAGATCCAGCAATTACCTTGATTGGATCCTCAGCTGCTGTTAATGCAACCTTAGAGTGCACTCACTACTTCAGCACGAATATCTAGGCTCAGATACTATCTATTTTTAAGAGTAATTTTTTTTAAAGGTTAAGTCTATCCTAACATCACATAATATACCATAGATCCAAATCCAATTTTATACTTAAAACGCTTGCTCTGAAATGGCTTGGCATACATACATATACATAGTTGACTCTACATGCCCATGAGTGGGGGAAAAATGACAAATAAAAAATTAGGCCTACATTCATTAAAACTGGGTGAGACATATATCTGTGTACTTAATCACCTTATTTCTTGCTTGACCTTTACATTGTCTTTAGTACAGTCCTGTTATTGGCCTTGAGATCTAACTGGGTATTGTAGGATGAGTTCTATCTAGAAATGACCATTATGTGTTACACACATGATCAGATATGCATAAGAATTCATTTGTCCAAATTTTAGGGTCCACTAAGTATACTTTGAATTAACCTGTATCTCATTACAGTAGTTGCCTTAGGTATGCACACTTTCACTTATAAAGCCATATTAGTTTAAGGAAACTTCACCTGTATATTTGGAAATCTATTTCACCAGGCAACCAAGACGTCTCAAGTTAGGTAGAAATGTTGCTAGCAGTCTACTTCGGCCCTTAACCCTTACACCCCACCACAGACCCTAAGGACCAGGAAGGTGAGTAAAAGAATTTGACATCATCTGGTCTTCTCCCTGTCCCCCTTCTCCCCATCTAATCAATAGAGCCTGTGGGGGCCGGATAGTCAGCAGACCAGAGGAACTCAGAGAAGAAGATGTTGGGACAGGGGCAGGCCTGTTGGAAATCAAGAAAATTGGAGATGAGTATTTTACATTCATCACTGAGTGCAGAGACCCCAAGGCCTGCACCATTCTCCTCCGGGGGGCCAGCAAAGAGATTCTCTCGGTGAGTCAGCCTTGGAAGTGTGACTGAATGATCTAGGTCATTCTATTTCTTGAGAGTTTCCCAGAGGGCCTAAAATCATCCTGTTGCCCATTTATAGTTATTTAATTGCCATCTGAAGCCACAAATCTCTCTTTTCTTTTTTTTTTAAATATTTTTAATCATGGTTTAAAATTTTTTTAATGTAAAATTTATCATCTGAATAATTTTAAGTGTACAGTTACAGCAGTTTTAAGTGTATTCATATTCACATGCAACAGATCTTCAGAACTTTTTTTATCTCAAAAAATTGAGACACTATACCCATTGAACAATGACTCATCGTTTCCCCATCCACTAGCAACCACTGTTTCCTTGTTTTTTAAGTTGAAATTATAAATATTACTTTTTTTTTCTTTAGTGAGGTTAAGTAATTTACCAAAGGCATATAGCTAATAAGAGAGTTTCCACTACACTGTGCAGCCTCCTAGAGTACACAGCTAGACAGGACAGAGTAGGGTTATAGGTCTGTCAAGCACAGTGGACAAAAGCTTAACATCCCAGAGTGACACCACATTCCCCCTGGCCTTGTTGCAGTTGTAGTTAATGTGTTTTTCCAGAGTTAGTAGCATCTGCCCTGCCCAAAAGGTTTGAAGGACCTTTCTTAGTTTGCCCTCCTTGGTGGTTTACCAAACTTGGCAGTCAGGAAGTCCTTTGGTGCTTCTGATTTGTCCTTGAGTCATCAAGCTTTGGCTTTATACTCTTTGTTTGCTTTCCCAAGGAAGTAGAACGCAACCTCCAGGATGCCATGCAGGTGTGCCGCAATGTTCTCCTGGACCCTCAGCTGGTGCCTGGGGGTGGGGCTTCTGAGATGGCTGTGGCTCATGCCTTGACAGAAAAATCCAAGGCCATGACTGGTGTGGAACAATGGCCATATCGGGCTGTTGCCCAAGCCCTAGAGGTCATCCCTCGTACCCTTATTCAAAACTGTGGGGCCAGCACCATCCGTCTACTTACCTCCCTTCGGGTGAGTTCCTTTCCGTGCTCTTCTCTTGATGGGGTAGGAAAAGCTGTGTTTGGCCTGAGAGGGTAGTTCATGTCTGTCTTTCCAGGTTCTCCTGGTAGCTTGTTCCCTTAAAATCTCTTCTCTTTCTTAATTTTTGTTTGTTGTCATTGCCATTTCCTCTTATCCCTACCTTATCAGTGCAGTGTATTTGATTTTTATGTAATGGTCTCTGTCAGCTTACTTGTTCCTAGTATTTTCCCCTTTAATTATTTATGCTTGTTCCAACTATAGGCCAAGCACACCCAGGAGAATTGTGAGACCTGGGGCGTAAATGGTGAGACAGGTACTCTGGTGGACATGAAAGAACTGGGCATCTGGGAACCATTGGCTGTAAAGCTGCAAACGTATAAGACAGCAGTGGAGGTGAGGCACTCTTAAGATACATGTTTTGCTGTTTATTTCCAGATAACCAGAAAACAGTGTGTTTGGTCCAGTCTTGAGGGGGGGTGGATAGAAGGCAGAGTATTCCACAAAAGATCTCCCAAGGAATTCCATCCCCCTACTTATATTTAGCTCATTTAAAAAGCAAGGAAGGGGGACTTCCCTGCTCCAATGGGTAAGACTCTGTCCTGTCAATGCAGGGGGCTCGGGTTCAATCCCTGGTTGGGAAACTAGATCCCGCATGCATGCTGCAACTAAGAGTTCTCATGCTACAACTAAGAAGTTCGCATGCTGCAACTAAGAAGTCCACATGCCACAACTAAGAAGGTCCCGCATGCTGCAACTAAGACCCCGTGCAACCAAAAATAAATAAATTTTTTTAATTAAAAAAAAAAAAAAAGGGAATTCCCTGGCAGTCCATTGGTTAGGACTCCGTTCTCTCACTGCTGAGGGCCCGGGTTCAATCTCTGGTTGGGGAACTAAAATCCCACAAGCTGTGTAGCATGGCCAAAAGAAGAAAAAAAAAAAAGGCAAGGTAACGTAGCACAAGCTGCATCCCTTGCTGACGGAGAACTGCATTTTACATTCAAGACTCTGAAAGGGTAGATTTCAGATAAAATGGTAATTATATAGGAGGAGCTAGATGATACAAACAAGTGTCCTTTCCCTTCTTTGCTAACCTCTTTGGGGCTGTGGTTTTTCTCCTAGACGGCAGTTCTACTGCTGCGGATTGATGACATCGTATCAGGCCACAAAAAAAAGGGTGATGACCAGAGCCAGCAAGGCGGGGCTCCTGATGCTGGCCAGGAGTGAGCGGTGGCAAGGCGACCTCAACGCACAGAGCCAACAGTCTCCCCCTTCCCTGAGCCAGACTGCCAGGGACACTGTGGATGTCTTTGTTTGGAAGGGATCGGGTTGAGGGGCAGCCCCAGTCCCTTTCTGTCCCAGCTCAGTTTGCAAAAGGCACTGACATGTAATTCTTCTCTATTGTAAGCTTTCCATTTAGTTTGCTTCCGATGATTAAATCTAAGTCATTTGAGATGGTGGTTATTTGTTTTTCAACCTTGGGTCATATCTCTGCCTCCTGGCAAGGAGGGAAGAGGCAGAAAACCTTACTGAGAAGAGAGATGGGAATGAGGTCATTCAGTATCTTTGCCTCCTTGAGAGGGTATTCTTCAGACTTCTCAGTAGATGCTGAGAAGGCTGAAGAGAAGGTTGGGAAGGCTCTTGGAGTTCAAAGCATGATATTGTAAAGCTTAAAAACGTACCACCTTGCATTCACCAAAGAACAGGAAGAACCTGTCTAAACCATGGGTGTTCCTTGTATGTGGTTGTATGTAGAGCAACACCCAGTATGTGCTAGGGCTCAGGCGTTTATCCTAAAGAACATAGAGCATCTGTTTCTGTACTGTATCCTGTAACTTTTCAGAATCCTTCCTATCATACCTAGAATTCTTTTTCTATGCCCTCTCCCAGTGTTCTTGATTCCAGTCTATTTAGGCTTGCTGGCTTATTTTCCTGGCATGCTTGTGTCACAGTAGGACCTCTGCTTTCCCTGTAAGGAGAAACAAAAGATGTAAGTCCCATTTTGTGCTTTGTTTTTATCAAGGCAAAAAAAAATGTTGTAGTGGCCCTGAGACACGGGAAGCTAGGTGGGGCTAGCCTTTGATTTCTTTAGAGTCCTTCCTCTGGGCCTTCCACTGTCCCCTTTGTCCTCATGACTCATGCAATCAGACTGTGTCTCCTCCCTGACCACGGGACTTAGTGTTACTAAGTTGAATACTAGGTAGAATAATAATAGGTAGCACACATTGCCTATTGTATAATAGATATGTTCTGTTCACTTTGCATATCCTTAAAAGGACCCTATAAGATAGGTAATAACCCCATTTTATGATGGGGAATCCAAAGCATAAAGTAGCTTGTCCAAGGGTCCCAAAGCTGATAAATGGCAGACCTAGAATTCCTGTGTAGGCAGTCTGGCTATATAAGTGCATTTACAGCTGGCTTTGCTGCCTGAACAGAGGTGTGCTGTGGAAAAGGGCTTCTGGAGACTCTGCTCTGTTCGTGCCTAGTATTCAGCTTCCTGCTTAACCCAGTCTAAAGTCTTTAGCTTGGGACTTACCTGGTGGCACAGTGGTTAAGAGTCCACCTGCCAGTGCAGGGGACACTGGTCGTGCGCAACAACTACTGAGCCTGCGCTCTAGAGCCACAAGCCACAACTGCTGAGCCCGTGTGCCACACTACTGAAGCCCATGTGCCTAGAACCCGTGCTCCACAATAAGAGAAGCCACCACAATGGGAAGCCTGTGCTCGCTGCAACTAGAGGAAGCCCTCACACAGTAACGACCCAATGCGGCCAAAAATAAAATTAAAAAAAAAAAATGAAGTCTTCAGCTTTTTCTTTTCAATGAGAGGCTCTGAAATAAGCCTACCTATCTTTTGCTGAAATCCCTGTGTCTTTACTTGAGTATTAATTCCCTCAGACCTTTAACACCTTAAAGAAAGATGAGTTAATTCTCAAGTAAATAAAAAGATCTTGAAGAAGTAGTGCTTGGAAGATGTGAGAAGTTATGGAGGGAGGAATTGCCTCCTGTTTGTTCCTTAACACCTTTCTGGGTCCATCCCTCTTGTCATTAGTGCCTCTTTCTTCTTTAAGACTTACAATGTCTACTGAACCTATGAAAATTCCTCCTGGCATGTTAGATCAATCTGTACTCTTCAGTCTAGCTTTCAAAGCCCCTTTGTGCTGTTCAAAGACTACATTTAACAGTGATTAAAGGCTACCCAAGCCACTTTGTTGCCTGCATGAACTAAGTGATTCCATGAACACAACTTTGCTGCCACCTTGACTTTGTCATGGTTCTTCCCTGTCAAATTCCTGGATTCAACTAAGTCCTGTCCACACCCCGCCCACCATAAAGTGGTGTATTGGGGGTGGTGGGGAGACTTGAATTCCTATTTACTGAAACCCTTTGAACTCAGCCAAGACTCTTGCTTATATCCTTGCTTGTCAAGTCCAGAGTTGATAACCTCAGAGAGTACAAGTACTTTTTTTCTCAAGAAAAGTGAAAAGTTTTTTTTTTAAGTTTTTTTGAAGTATAGTTGATTTACGATTTTTTTAAAGTTCCAAAAGAATATTTATTAAATACAGAAAAATAGAAATGATTTTCTAAAGAATCCAAAGCCCCTTTATCTGAATCCAACCACTTAATATTTTGTTATCTTTACTTCCAGTCTTATTTCTGTGCAAAACTTTATTTATTGAAAAAAAAAAAACAGGAACAGAAAAAGCTCAACACATATAGAACATTTTTCTCATCTGTTAGTTTCACTTAGCATTGGGGTCAGGCATTTTCTCATGGCATTATAACTTCTCTGTAAATGTGTTTTTTTTTAACACCTTTATTGAAATATAATTGCTTTACAATGGTGTGTTAGTTTCTGCTTTATGACAAATTGAATCAGCTCTACATATACATATATCCCCATATCTCCTCCCTTTTGCGTCTCCCTCCCACCCTCCATGTCCCACCCCTCTAGGCGGTCACAAAGCACCAAGCTGCTCTGCCTGTGCTATGTGGCTGCTTCTGTTGTACAGCAAAGTGACATATCTTTTTCGTATTCTTTTCCATTCTGGTTTATCACAGGATAATGAATGTAGTTCCTTGTGCTATATACAGTAGGACCTTGTTTATCCATTCTGTATGTAATAGTATGCATATGCTAATCCCAAACTCCCAATCCTTCCCTCCCCGACCCCCACCCCTTACTAACAACCACAAGTCTGTTCTCTATGTCTGTGAGTCTGTTTCTGTTCCATAGATATGTTCATTTGTGTTTTTTTTTCTTTTTGGCCACACCGCACAGCATGCGGGATCTTATTTCCCTGACCAGGGATCGAACCCGTGCCCCCTGCAGTGGAAGCACAGATTCTTAACCACTGGACCGCCAGGGAAGTCCTGTGTTGTATTTTAGATTCCACATGTAAGTGATATCATATGGTACTTGTCTTTTTCTGACTTACTTCGCTTAGTATGGTAATCTCTAGGTCCATCCATGTTGCTGCAAGTGGCACTATTTCATTCTTTTTTAGGGGTATTATTCCATTGTGTGTGTGTGTGTGTGTGTGTGTGTGTGTGTGTGTGTGTGTGTATACACCACATCTTCTTTATCCATGCATCTGTTGATGGACATTTAGGTTGTTTCCATGTCTTGGCAATTGTAAATAGTGCTGCTATAGGGGGTGCATGTATCTTTTTAAATTATAGTTTTGTTTGGGTGTATGTCCAGTAGTGGGATTGCTGGATCACATGGCAACTCTATTTTTAGTTTTTTGAGGAACCTCCATACTGTTTCCCATAGTGGCTGCACCAGTTTCTATTCCCACCAACAGTGTAAGAGGGTTCTCTTTTCTCCACCCTCTCTCCAACATTTCTTATTTGTAGACTTTTTTTCTTTTTTCTAGACGCACTGTGTGATATGCGGGATCTTAGTTCCCCAACCAGGGATCAAACCTGTGCTGCCTGCAGTGGAAGCACAGAGTCTTAACCACTGGACCACCAGGAAAGTGCCCTTGTAAACTTTTTAATGATGGCCATTCTGACTGGTGTGAGGTGGTACCTCATTGTAGGATTTTCTTTATGTATAATTAATTTTTATTGCAGTATGGTTGATTTACTGTAGTTTTGATTTGCATTTCTTTAATAATTAGCGATGATGAGCATCTTTTCATCTGCCTATTGGCCATCTGTATGTCTTCTTTGGAGAAATGTCTATTTAGGTCTTCTGCCCATTTTTCATTTGGGTTGTTTGTTTTTTTGTTATGGAGTTGTATGAGCTGTTTGCATATTTTGGAAATTAATCCCTTGTTGGTTGCATCATTTGCAGATATAGTACATAGGTTGTCTTTTCGTTTTGTTTATGGTTTCCTTTGTACAGAAGCTTGTAAGTTTGATTAGGTCTCATTTGTTTATTTTTGCTTTTATTTCTATTGCCTTGGGAGACTGACCTAAGAAAACATTGGTACAATTTATGTCAGAGAATGTTTTGCCTATGTTCTCTTCTAGGAGTTTTATGGTGTCATGTCTTATATTTAAGTCTTAAGCCATTTTGAGGGTTTTTTTGAGTATGGTGTGAGGGTGTGTTCTAACTTCATTGATTTACACGTGTCTATATAACTTTTCCAGCACCACTTGCTGAAGATACTGTGTTTTCCCCATTGTATGTTCTTGCCTCCTTTGTCAAAAATTAATTATCTATAGGTGGGTTTATTTCTGGGCTCTCTATTCTGTTCCATTGATCCATATGTCTGTTTTTGTGCCAATACCATGCTGTTTTCTTTTTTTTTTTTTTTTAATTTTTTGGCCATACTGCACAGCTTGTGGGATCTTAGTTCCCCAACCAGGGACTGAACCCCCGCCCCCTGCAGTGGAAGCATGGAGTCTTAACCACTGGACCGCCAGGGAAGTCCAATACCACACTGTTTTGATTACCAGAGCTTTGTAGTATTGTGAAGTCTGGGAGGGCAATGCCTTCTGCTTTGTTCTTTTTCCTAAGGATTGCTTTGGCAATTCTGGGTCTTTTATGGTTCCATATACATTTTAGGATTATTTGTTCTAGTTCTGTGAAAAATGTCATGGGTAATTTGATAGGGATCACATTAAATCTGTAGATTGCTTTGGGTAGTAAGGCCAGAAAAATGAAAGTTTTTAGGGAAACTTTAGTTTATCCTAGAGTAGCCATTTGGGGAAAAAAATGAAATTGGATCCTTTCTTCATTTATTACAGCAAAATTAATTCCAGGCAACTGAAAGATTTAAATATAAGATTACTAGAAGAAGACACGAGATTTAAAAACATACTTACCTGGGGAATTCCCTGGCAATCCATTGGTTAGGACTCTGCACTTTCACTACCAAGGGCGCAGGTTCCATCCCTGGTCAGGGAACTAAGATCCTGCAAGTTGCACAGCGTGGCTGTGAGTAAGTAAATAAATACTTATCAGAGTGGGGAAAAATAATAAATGTAACTACATAGAATATTTGCATGGCAAAAAAAGAACAAATGGGAGAGGGAGGATGATGTTTGCAACAGTACAAGAGTTGATTTCCTTGAACTTTTAGAACTTGGCCATTAAGAAGATAGGGCCTCAGAAAAATAGGCAAAGGGTATAAATAGCTCCAGAGAAGCAAAAAAATAAATGACTAATAAAACATGAAGAGATGTTTAACCTTATTCATAGGGAAATGCAAATTAAGTTTGGTAAGCACTTGCCAGGGTGTGGGGGAAATGGGCTCTCAAACATGGTGTGAGTGTCAATTGATGAACCTCATAGAGGGCAACTTGACTGGGCAATTCTACTCCTGGGTATTTATCCTATAGATTTGGTTACAAATATGTATGAAATGCTTTTCATACAGGGATATTCCTTTCAGTGTTGTTTGCCGTAGCAAAACGTTGGATACTATCAAGGTTCTGGCTAAATATACCCATGGAACGTCCGCCCTGCAATGAAAGACTGGAGAATGAGACAACTCCAAGTGCATTGATAGAGAACATTCCTCAATATATAAGTGAAAAAACAAACTGCAGAACAGTGGATTCCATTGTATCTTATTATACATATGTATATGTGTATATATATGTATATATGTATTATCAAGTGCACACACACACACACACACACACACACACACTTGAGGGACTTCCCTGGCAGTCCAGTGGTTAAGACTGCACTTCCACTGCAGGGGGCACGGGTTCGACCCTGGTCGGGGAACTAAGATCCCACATGCCACATGGCGTGGCCAAAAAAAAAACCCAAAACATACACTTGAGCATGCATAGAATATTTTATGAAGGACACATGAGAAACTGATAATAGTGGTTGTCTCAAGGAAGGACCCAGGTTGCTGGGGAATAGGGGTGGTACCCTTTGGTACCTTATGAATATTGTACTGTATGCATTTTTTATTAGCCAAAATAATTTTAGGATTAGGCAAAACAAACAAAACAAGAAAGGACTTCCCAGATGGCGCAGTGATTAAGAATCCGCCTGCCAATACAGGGGACACGGGTTCGATCCCTGGTCCGGGAAGATCCCACATGCCACAGAACAACTAAGCCTGTGCACCACAACTACTGAGCCCACGTTCTGCAATTACTGAAGCCTGTGCGCTCTAGGGCTCACGCGTCGCAATGAAGCCCATGAGCCTGGAGCCTGTGCTCCGCAACAAGAGATGCCGCTGCAATGAGAAGCCCGTGCACCGCAACGAAGATTAGCCCCCACTTGCCGCAGCTAGAGAAAGCCTGCGCGCAGCAACAAAGACCCAACGCAGCCAAAAAATAAATAAAATTTAAAAATTAAAGAAAAAAATCAAGAAATATAAAAAGTGCATTCATTCAGCCAGACATGAACTCCCTCCTATGACAATTATGTATCACTTTCATGTCCTGTTTTCTGAGGTTTCTTTTCTCCACAATAAAATTGTGAGCTCTTCCAGGACAAGAACCTGCATAGCTGGGGGCTCAATAAATATTAAAAATTGACAAAAAGAACCCTCTGAGGTGTGCTATCTCTCCCATCGAATTCCTTCAAATTCTTCTCTGTGCCTTCCCTGCCACAGAGTCATTCTATACATTACATTTGGATGTTGAATCCAGACATCATGCCTGCTTATAGGTAACTTTAGCAGGACCAGTTGGGTAGGAGAGGTTGGGAGTAGGTCTGCAGATCTAGCCTGGGATGACTTGCTTGCCAGGTCAGTTGGGGATGATTAACTCCTAACCTTTCTGATTCTATTCTCACTCACAAATCTGGGTTAAGGGAGGCGGTCTCTTTAAGAACTGTTGTGATGGTCCCGCCCTTTAAAGAGATCAGCTGAATCTGTGAGTCACATGATTTCAGCGTCTCTTCCGCCCTCTGAAGTCGGGACTGCATGAGAAGCTATGAGGAGCCCCGTGCTCCTCCTGAGTCTACTTCTGACAGCAGCTCCGTTTGGCCTTCTGGGGGAGGAGACCCGCCAGGTGAGGGGCTAGAGCAATAGGTGTTTCAGGATATGCTACCTTGAAGTGTGGTTGGAATCTAGGGCAAACAGTTGGTGGGGGTGGAGCGTGCTTGCATTGACAAAAGAGTTTTTCAAACTGGGGTCGGAGCAGCCGTGGGTCACGGGACAGGATTGTGGAGTAGGCTGGATGTGAGAGCTTCCTGTCTTCCGGTGAAACCTGGACCTTGACTTAGCTCTGAGTGAGCCAGGTCCAAGCAAGTGTTGGATTTTTTCTTCCTCTCAGGCCTGTGCCCTGATCTCTCCACCAGGGTCAAGGCAGTTCTGGCTCTACCCACCTCTCCTCCACCCCACCTCTGCCTCTTACAACAAGGTTCTGTTAGCTCCCACAAGCATTCCTCTCGCCTAGGCCCCCAAGGTCCCACCCTTTCCCCATCATTTTCCAAGGCCCCTCTCCTTATCCCCAAACTTCTTTGCCCTGTGTCTCTCCCTGATCCTGTTCGCTTGACCCTCCACTGCTCCGTGTTCCAGGTGTCTCTGAAGGTCATCTCTGACTGGCTGGACCCTTCCCAGAGCCTGCTTCATATCCAGGCAGTGGGTGCCACTTCCACCCTGCACTATGTGTGGAGCAGCCTGGGACCCCCAGCCGTGCTGCTGGTGGCCACCAACACCCCCAACAGCACCCTGAGTGTCAACTGGAGCCTCCTGATTTCCTCTGAGCCTGACGGGGGCCTCATGGTGCTCCCCAAGGAGAGCATCCAATTTTCTTCTGCCCTCGTCTTTACCAGGGTGAGGAGATTGGGGGAGAACCAAGGGGAAGAGTGCAGAGGAGAGGGTTCATTCGAGTTAGAGGGAGAAACTGAAGACTGGGGGTAGGTGAAGTCGAGTCAGGTATGAGAGCCTGGGGTGGGGCCAGTGAATGTGGGGGGGTGGTGATTCAGGAGAAAGCTGGACTCAGGCAAGCCTAGTCCCTCCCCACCCCCACCCGCCAGCTGTTTGAGTTTGACAGCACCAACACATCCGATGCGGCCGCAAAGCCTCCAGGAAAATCATATCCCCCATACTCCTTGGCCGATTTCTCCTGGAACAACATCACTGACTCATTGGATCCTGCCACCCTGAGCGCCACATTTCGAGGCCACCCCATTCACGACCCCACTGGGGCTTTTGCCAGTGGCAGCCTGGCCTTCAGGGTAAGGGTATGGGGAAATCAGAACTCAAAAGGCTGGTTTACAGGGTGGGAGTTGATGGGGGTCGCCTTCAAACACAGGCATCCACCTGCTTCCCACACCTCCCATGCCTCTTCCATCCTAGGTTCAGGCCTTCTCCAGATCTGGCCGACCAGCCCAACCCCCTCGCCTTCTGCACACAGCAGACACCTGCCAGCTAGAGGTGGACCTGGTTGGGGCCTCTCCCCGGGGAAACCACTCCTTGTTTGGGCTGGAGGTAGCCACGTTGGGCCATGGCCCTGACTGCCCCTCAGTGCAGGAGCAGCACTCCATCGATGATGAATATGCACCTGCCGTCTTCCAGGTCAGGCTTCCAGCAGAGAAGCAGATGGGTGTGGGGTGAAGGGGGACCCCATTAGGACCTCAGAGAATCATTCAATCATTTACCATTTAGCAACACTTCATTCATCTCCTTTAAGTGCTGGGCACTGTGCTAATGAATTAGCCCAGTCTCTGCTGTCAGTGGAGAAGCCAGAGGGAAGGCGGTACAGTGTGAGTAGTGCTCTGACAGATGGGATTTGCAAGGGCCCAGGGGCCCAAAGGAGGGAGCTGAGTGCAGGTTTGCTGAGTGTTGAGGCTGGAAAAGGACCCAGTGCCATCCAGTCCAGCTCCCATTTCTACAGAGGAGAGATTGATGCAAACAGCCTGTGAGTTCTAGAACCAGGCCTAGGATTCAGGACAACTTGTGACAGACGGAGGCTGGGAAAGGGTGGGGGAACAGAAAGGTCGGGCACCACTGGTCCTCCTCATCCTGCCTGTTTGCCTTTCTCCCCAGTTGGACCAGCTGCTATGGGGCTCCCTCCCATCAGGCTTCATGCAGTGGCGACCAGTGGCTTTCTCCCAGAAGCAGGGGGGCCGGGAATCAGCCATGCCCTGCCAAGCTTCCCCTCTTTACCCCACCTTGGCATACCTTCTCCCCCAGTCACCCATTGTCCGAGGCTTCTTTGGGTCCCAGAACAACTTCTGTGCCTTCAATCTGACATTTGGGGCTTCCGCAGGCCCTGGCTACTGGGACAAACACTACCTCAGCTGGTGAGAGTCAGGGCCTGGGCTAAGGGTTTGGGAGGTCGAAGTGGAGGAGGGTTGGGCCTCTCGGCCTTCCCCACTGAGCCTGCTCACCTCTCTTTCTCACTCTGCTTGTTCTAGGTCCATGCTCCTGGGTGTGGGCACCCCTCCAGTAGATGCCTTGTCCTCGCTAGTCCTAGGCATCATGGCAGTGGCCCTGGGTGCTCCAGCGCTCATGCTGCTGGCAGGAGGCGTGTTTCTGCTGCTGGGCCACAAGCGGTACTCAGAATACCAGCCTATAAATTGAGGCCTGCTCTCTAGAGGGAAGGACATTACTGGACCTGCCTTGCTGGTCTGCAGGTTTGAGGGTCAGTATTCCCAGCCAGCTGCTCCCTTTTCCCATCTTGCTTTTCTACAGAACCTCAGAGACCAGCCTCAACTTCCTGCGGACCCAGGTGGGGCTTCCTTCAAACTTTGAGGAGGGACCAGGGACAGAGTGATTGCTAGAGGGAGGGTCCCCTCGGCCTTGCCTCCCGGTCCCTCCACCCCCCCATTTCCCTTGAATGGGACTCACAGGCCTAAATGAGAGGCCTTCTGACTTGTCTGCTACCCTGGAGGGCATGAAATAGACTAAGTTTTTCCCCAGGGCTTGTCTCTCAGTATGTGAGCATTGCTGGGTCTGGTTCCAGGGAATGAGAGGGCTGGAGGTGGGCATGGAAGGCAATTTCTTGTTTGCAGCACCATTTCTTCCCCAGGCCCAGTTCTCTCCCTGGCCATGGGACCAGGCTTCTGCCAGCCACTCTTCAACATGCGGAGCTGGGAGGTCTCTGGTGCAGTCTGAATCAAACAAGGAAGGGACACTTGAGACGAGGGCGCAAACACGAAGGAAGAGCCAAGGAAGACAGTGGTAGTTGTTTATTGTTACACACACATTCATATGGGGTTAACATCAACCACTACGTCTTCCAACCACTCCCAGCCACCACAGGTGTGGGTGCGCGCGCGCGCACACGCGCGCACACACGCACACACACACACGCACGCACACACGCACACGCCTCTTGGGAGGCGGGTTTCCCTGTCTGCTCCTCTTCCCATGAGAGAGGTATGACTTCTGGGCAGTTTGGAGGTGCAAGGTTACAGGGACCTAAAGGGTTGGAAGGGAGGAGGCAGCCACACTGGATTGGGACAGCCGTAATTGACTTGACTGAGGCTCAAGAGCCTATATGGCCAGTCATGGAGGGTCCTGAACCCAGGTCACCAGGAAGGTTTTCACCAAACATGAACGTCCTATTTGATCTGATGCCCAGCCATTACCTTTAGGCATGGGCAAGGTTTCTAGTCTCTTTGAGGCCCTCTGCTTAGACACCCAGCACAGAAATGGTCAGAGTTTTGGCTGTGGCTCTGCTGGCTGCCTCACAGGAGGCTGGAGAGTGGAGCAGAGTCCAGCCATTGTGGGCCCTAGTGGCAGTGGTGGGAGGCTGCTCAGGAAGGAACCGTGCCTCTGCTCCTGGTCCTGTGCCCTCAGCATCCTTAAGGAACGTAGCTGTCCACCTCTTTCCCTGAAAGAATGTCTGAGTCCCTCCCGCCTAATTGTCCCAGGCTCCAAAGATGAAGGGGAGTGCCCCAACTCGGAGAGCAGGGGACAGTCCAGGCTCTGATTGGATGGGACCCCTGTCGGGGCAGTAGGTGGGTTCATCCCACCCAGGTACCAGGGCTGGGAGCAAGGGGGTGGGGCGGCTTAGCCCCAGGAGCGAGGCCTGTGGTCTGAGGCCGAGCGGGCGTGGTCAGGGTAGTCCAGGCGGCTCTCGGAGGCAGTGAGCATGCGTTCGGGATCCACCACGAACATATAGTAGAGGTTCCACACCAGCATGGACAGCAGGGGCAGGAATGTCAGGCCGTAGCCAAAACCTCGGAAGGAGCGGCCCACGGCAAAGGTCAGCCAGTATATCAGCCTGGGAGGCAAGAAAAGATCGGGCTTTCCTCAAGGGGAGTACATGAGCTAACTGGCAACAGGCTGATGATGGGGAGAATACAAAGTGAAGACAGCAGATGGGTGTTGGTCAGCACAACTGATACCTCTAAAGACAGCCAGTGTTTATGTACTTACCATGTGCCAGGCATGGTACAAATTACTTTAGGGGCACTGTTTAATTTAGACCCCCACATCCCTATGAAGTGTGTATATTATTCACCTCCCTCTTTGTTTACTTTTCAAATTTTAATTAAATTTTGAGTAGGCAGTATACATTTACATGGTTCAAAATTCAAAGGTACCAGTGAGTATAGTAAAATGTCTTCCTTTACTGATTCCCAGATACCCTATTCTCGTCCTTCACCTTCTCACCTCTGTTCCACTCCCACCCCAGACATCCAATATTATGGTTTCTTGTACATCGTGATGTTTTCTGTACATATGAGCGAAAAGATTTATGTTTTCCTTTTCCCCTTTTTTTTTTGGAAGTTTGGTAGCATACTAAATATAGAGATTGTTCTGCACATTGATTTTTTTCTCCTCATTTAATGTATCTTGGAGATTGTGTTATATTAGTATATAAACAGCTTCATTGTTTCACAGCTGCAGTACATTCCATTGTATTTACTTCCCCTTTTGCAGATGAAGAAACTAAGATTCCAAAAGGGTTAAGTAAGACTGGTCCAAAGTCACACATTGGGGAAATAGTAAAACCATGGTTTGAACCCATGCCTGTTCATCACCCCATCTCCTGCCATTTTAGAGGGGCTGAGGGAAAGGAGAGAGTAAGGAAACCAGCTTCAAGAGAGCTTGAAGGGCTTCCCTGGTGGCGCAGTGGTTGAGAGTCCGCCTGCCAATGCAGGAGACACGGGTTTGTGCCCCGGTCCGGGAAGATCCCACATGCCGCGGAGCGGCTGGGCCCGTGAGCCATGGCCGCTGAGCCTGCACGTCCGGAGCCTGTGCTCCGCAATGGGAGAGGCCACAACAGTGACAGGCCCGCGTACCGCAAAAAAAAAAAAAAAAAAGCTTGAAGCCCAGAGGGATGGACTAGGCACAACCAAATTTCCCCTCTTGGAAGATCCATTCAAAATACACACTCCTCAGTGGCGGGAGGGCAGCAGCTTCCTCTTAATATATGAAGGATCACTTATTACAAAATTGTGATGTCTCTATTTTTTTACCTGGGAAATGGAGGAAAGAGTAACTGCTGCTTCTCTACTGCACCAGGAGGCAGCATAGCATAATAATAATATAAAAGTTCACATTTAGTGAACACTTACCAAGTACTAGACTTTTGCAAGCACTCTACATGAATTAACTAACTTAATCTTCACAATAACTCCATTTTACAGATGATGAAACTGAGGCACAATATACTTAAGTAACTTGCCCATGGTAGAGAAGAAGGACCCTGTATGAGAGAAGGAAGGGACCTGGGTTCTAGTCCTGCCTCTGCTGCTGACTGACCTATGCAACTCTTCTCCCCCAATCTGTAGTCACTTTCTCTCTGTAAAATGGGTAAGATGGACCAGACAATTGCTGGTCCTTTAGCTCCCTGATGATTCTTGGTGCTTAAACCAACTTCTGTCTGAGACCAGCATTCCCTGAGAGGGAGATGGGAGGTTGAGTTACATGAGCAGGAACATATTTATCTTGGGAAACATCTACTGGGAGAACTTGCAGGGCTGCATGATGGTCAGGAGGCTGGTGGGACAAATGACCACTAGACTACAGTCAGAAGTGACAGGAAGACAGATTTAAGCTAAATAGGAAGAATGCTTTAGCAGTTAAAGCTACCTGGAATGCTATATGGAAAATAACAAAAGGAAATGTATTAGGGGAAAAAATGGAAAGGCCTGTATTTGGCTTCAGAAATTCAAAGCTGCCTTCTGGGTTAACAGTAGTTCACATGAAAACACCCCTAAGGATTTCAGATGCCTACAAATTCTAAATGAAAGCAGAGTAATGAGGCTGCCATGAGACCTATGTGGCCTTGGCTTATATGAACAGGACAATACCCTTGACCAGCCCCCATCCCTCCCATTTGACAAGCAGGAGAATTTCCTGCCTAGAGGGAAGGACACAGGATAGTGAAGGGACCAGGGCCATTTAGCAAAGTAAACACTGGGGAAGCAGAGTGTTGGAGTGGGGGAATTGAGAGCTGTTGTCAAAGATATGAATTTGTCTAGGCAATTACAGAGGTCAGAGTCAGGGCAGCAGTTTTTAGCACAATATAAAAAAGGACTTTCTAATAATTAGGACTTTTGAAAAATGAAACAAGACTGCCTTATAAAGAAATAAGCACTTGGTCACAGGGGCTGTTCAACCAATGTTCAGCCAATGGCCACCTGACCAGAGTGCCACAGAGGAGTGGCTGCAATGGGTGGGAGGTTGGTCTCGGTGACACCTTCCAGTTCTAGGTTGATAACATGTATCTTATGAAAGACATATGAGCTGATCACCTGCTACCAGGTGAGGTAAAGTGCAAGGAAGAAAGTGACTCAACTTTCCGGGGTGCATATTTGGGCTGATGCAGAATCCAGAAAGCTCCCTGGCTCTCCAGACATTCAGCTGCCTGGGCCTCTCGAGCACCAGCACCTCCCTGTGCCCCACCCCAGCCCCAACTTACCGGGAGATGGCGAAGAGACCAGTGAGTAGAGGGAGCAGTTTGAGGGTGTCTTGGGGCAGGTAGGTGGAAAGCACGGCCAGATTGAAGAAGTAGAGGATGAAGAGCTGGACCGACTGGGCCACGTATCGCCGGTGGATCTCCACCTCCCGCCGTGGCTCCCCAAAGGGCCGCAGGGCAGAAAAGCACAACAGGCTCAGCCCGTACACCAGGATCCCTGGGTGGGGTTGGAGGACACATAGGGTCAGGAGAGGAGCGGCAGGCATGAAGCTGGAGGCAGGGTTCGTAGCAGAGAGCTCATGGGCATGGGCTCTGCACCATGGGTGGGGCTGAGGTGGTCCTGGGAGGAGGTGGGCACACAGGGGTGACAGGGTGTGGGAGGCCCTGAGGGTCCAGGTCTAGTGAAGGGAAACTCTCCTGTTCCCCAAGCCAGGCAGGCCCTGCCCTCCAGCCCAGCTCCCACATGCCCCCCTCCCTTCTTGCAGGGCCCAGGCTCACCCAGTACAATGGGGA
Organism: Physeter macrocephalus; assembly: GCF_002837175.3. Classification (NCBI taxonomy): domain Eukaryota; kingdom Metazoa; phylum Chordata; class Mammalia; order Artiodactyla; family Physeteridae; genus Physeter; species Physeter macrocephalus. The sequence goes on from NW_021146647.1 coordinate 19,153, forward strand.
AGGTGGCAAAGACCCCGCAGCGCAGCGTGTAGATGAGGCGGGAACTCATGGTCGGCAGGCGCGGGGCATCGAAGGGCAGGAAGGCGTATGCCCCATAGAGCAGGCAGGGGCAGAGGATGAGGGCGGCTCCTACCGAGGCCATGGCCCTCAGCCCCTCATGGCCTCCGCATCCCCTGCAGCACCCACAGGAGTACCCAGGTGGCCTCACCACTGCCTCGGCCCACTTGCGCTCCGGGGGCTCAGGGTGGGTGGCCCGGGTGGGCAGGAAGGTCTGGCGATGCTCACCCTCACTGGCCTCACAGCGCACAATGAGGTCTTCCTGGGGCCGCCGCTCAATGCACTGTAGATCGATGGGCACGAAGGCCCGGGCCACCTTCTCGGGCAGCAGGCTGGCGTCATCTTCGGGCAACTCCTCTAGCTTGGTGGGTGGCTCTGACTCAAGGGGCTCAGGCTCAATGTTCCTCCAGCCAGGGGGATCTGAGAACGGGGCACTGGGCTGGGGGCCAGTCCCCCAGGGCAAGGTGGCAGCCTCACTTACTGTGCTGTCTAGACCATCCTCCGTCCCCTCTCCGGCTGTGGGAGACCCAGCTGAAGATCCCGCTCTGGAGGACTCAGCTCCAGTGGACTCAACTCCATCTTCCCCTTCCAGTTTCCGGCCATTGGGGACCAAAGCCTGGGGTGGGCTCTTCTCCAGGGCCTCGGGCCCCTTCACTTCCAGCAGGGCCAGGGTCTCAGGTTCTGTCATCCTGGGGCTTCACTTCTGGGGTCTACCGCAAGGTCATGTCACCCTGGAGGGAGTAAAGTTCTGTCAGAAGCTGCCGTCCTCTGGCCCTCAGGAGGGGATGACAGAACAGGAAGTCTCCAGGGCAGCTGGCCTCGTGGGCTTTAGTCCTTTCTGGGACCTTAGGGAGAACATGGTCTGGAGAAAGGTGTTGAAACAGAGGGAGGCAGGATGGAAGGGAGAGCCGAAATGGAGGCACCCTTTCGACATCAAATGCTATTCAGCAGGAGAGGGTGAGTCAGGGGGCACAGGCGCTGGCAGCTGTGGCCTCAGCCAGCCTCCACCCACGTCTTCTACCCCCTCCACCAAAACCCCTGGGGTCATGGCCACCCTAATGCAGGAATGGGAGGAAAAGGAGAAGTCTAGAATTTTGCCAAGGATTTTATTCCCGCTAAGGATCTTCTTGTGGGACAAAGAAGATGCCCCTTCACCTCCACACCTCCCACTCCCCTGCAGATACCCAACTGGAACTCTCCTGGCAACTGATACCAATGATTTGCCAAGAGATCTGTCCCAAGGAGCTGGCAACAGCAGTGCATCCTGTTCTTTTGTCTCCAATCTGGATACCAGGTCAGTTTCCAAACTTCTCAGTAACCCACCCACAACGTCTCCGGAGGGCCTGGGTCTGTTCATTCTGACCTCTAAGTCTAATCAAGGCTGTTTCCCATGCCTCCCCTCTGGTCTTTCTTCCCTCCCTGCCGCCCTCCATCTCACTGCTTCTGGATGGGGCTGATTCCTCTCTCTCCACCTCTCAAGGACCTCCTAACCCTTAGTGTTTGGACCCATGACACCCACTTACTTTCCATCTGGAGAGAGGTAGAGGGTCCCCAGTGTCCGGGAAGGAGCTGCCCAGCTCCCTGCTGGCTCTGCGAGTATTCCTCTCCGTCTCCCTCCCTTTACCTGTGTCTCCAAACCAGTCTGACCAGAGCAGGTGGGGCCCAGTTTAAAGGGGCAGGCCCCGCCCTGCTGAATCTGCCGACAGAAAAAGCATTAAAGGAGGACGTCATCCTTTCTGAAAGTGGGGGTGCAGCTGATCATAGAGGTAAGTGTGTGTCCTAGCAACATGGGATGCGTAGGAACCCCCAGCACAGGAAAGCAAAGGAGGAAGTGGGTTTGGGCATCAGAGGGTGCTTGGAGTAGATTGGGATACCCAAAAAGAGGTTGAATTTCTACACTTATTCATTCAATATTTATTGAGCACCTATTATTAGCTAGGCACAGACACAGGAAAGAACAAGATGACAGGCAAAGTGTCTGTGCTTGGGACTTCCCTGGTGGCGCAGTGGTTAAGAATCCGCCTGCCAATGCAGCGTGCACGGGTTCTATCTCTGGTCGGGGAAGAGCCCAGATGCCATGGAGCAACTAAGCCCGTGTGCCACAACTACTGAGCCTGTGCTCTAGAGCCTGCGCGCCTAGAGCCTGTGCTCCACAACAAGAGAAGCCACCGCAATAAGAAGCCCGTGCACCACAACGAAGAGTAGCCCCTGGAAGAGCGGCCCCGCTCACCGCAACTAGAGAAAGCCAGAAAGCCCACGTGCAGCAACAAAGACCCCATGCGGCCAAAAAAAAAAGTCTCTGCGCTTAAAGAGCTTGTTCTTTTGGGATAACAGATAATAAAGAAGCCTAGCAACTAAACCAATATGACAATTTCAGTAGGGAAAACCTCTTTGCCAAAATGATATTTGAGCTGAGACCTGATGGGAAATCAGGAGAACGAGTGTTCCAGCCAGAGAAACAACAAGTGAAAGGCCAATAAGTGAGAAAGACAGGTTGTTTCAGGAACAGAAAAAAGGTCGGTGGCTGGAAAAGGAATTTATGTTCCCATTACAGCGGTACACAGGTCCCCTGAACACCTTGGCTTTTAGGTTAGGTTTAAGGTTTAAGAAAGCAATTGGAATCCAAGGTGATCTTTCCAGGGGCAGAAACGCTTTAAGGGTGTACCTTCTCAGTCCGGTGGATCTTTTCCCCGGAAGTTATTTGAGCTTTGTGAGGGCAGGGACAGTGTCTGGATTGCTCATCTCTGTGTCTCCAGAACCCAGCATTGTGACTGGAAGACAGCAGGTGTTCAATAAATGTTTGCTGGACTGGTGAGAGATGAACATGCAAGTGGAAATCTTTGGGTTGGGGTGCGGGAGCTGAAGGGCCGAGGTGCCTGTACAAGAGTCCTGTATTGGAGGGCCTTACTCTTACGCTGTGCTTGACTCTTTCCAAGAAAATTTTCACATACACGTTTTTTGTTTGTTTAAATAATGGGGGAAAAGGGAGAATTGGAATCACCCTAACTAGTAATCTGAAAGGGGCTCGGCTCAAATGGGGCGGGGGTGGGGGGTGCGGGCAGAAGGATGGACCAAATGACCACCGTCGGACAAAGCAAAGTCATGCTCCTAGCTGTGAGTCCATCTGCCCGGATCCAGCTTAGCCTCAGCTCCCCGGCAGAGTTCACTGTTCGTTCTCTGGCAGCTTTGTCAATAAAGTTTTTCGCAAGGGCTTGCAGAAGCCAGAAAGAGGCCGTGCTGCCCAGAGTTAGTTCTGGCAACTTCCCGGGAGGGAAAAAGAGTTTCGCGAGATTTGGTAGCGGCAGGCCACTGGCCCGCAACTTCCAGTTGGTATCGCGAGATTTGGCAGGCGGAGGAGGAGCTGTCGCAGGCAGCCGCCTCGCAGCTATGGCGGCCGAGCAGGGCCGGCGGCGGTGGCGGCTGCGGCTACGGCCGGAGACGGCAGTGGTGGCGGTAGCGGTAGGTGGCGGGGGTCTGTGACCGGGAGCCGCCCCCGGGCCCGGGCACCATGAGCCAAGGCCCCCCCACAGGGGAGAGCAGCGAGCCCGAAGCAAAGGTCCTCCACACTAAGCGGCTTTACCGGTGAGAGGGGCCGGGGCGTGAGTGCAGCCGCCAAGGGAAGTGGGGGGACAGCGAGGGGCGGGGCCTCCCGGGCGGGCGGGCTCTGGTGCCGGGCTAGGGTGCGGGCGAGGGAGGGGGGGGTGCAATTTTGGAGGGAGCAGAGGGGGCGGGGCCCTGTAACCCGGGATTGAGGTGAAAGAAGAAGGAATTGGGTGGGTGGGAGGTTGGGAGGGAAGCACGTGGAGGGATACCTCCCGCAGTGAGCTTGGGGCGGGCACCGAGCTTTGCGGATTTGGGGTAAGAAGGTGGGAATTGGGGACTGCAGGGGTTGGGAAGGTGAGGGTGGGGTCACAGATAGGAGAAAAACCCGGAAGGGAATGGTGCTTAGAACCCTGTAAGGACTTACAGGGAAGAGCCCTGGGCTGAAATCAAGAGAACCAGGTTCAGCTCCTTGCTTTGCCATTCTCTCACAGTTTAACCTTGGGCCTCAGTTTTGTCATCCTTAAAAGGAGAGATTTGGATTTGATAGGCTTTGAGGTCCCTTATGGCTCTAAGTTTTGGGAATCGGAATGAAAAGAAAGAGGCTGGAAGACTATTTGTGTTGGACTGGAAGGGCGGTGAAGGACTTTGAGTCCAGAATGTTCTTAGGTCATGGGAGCCCATTTCAGGGCACCTGGGGACTCCTGAGTTCTGCCTTCCTTCCAGCCTCATGACTACAGTCTCTTGCCAGGCAACTTCCATTCCTGGTTTCTGATTTCCACAGTGCCACTCACACTCCTCAACATCTGCAGCCTTTCGGCCCTCTGTTGGGAACAGGCCAGTATGAGCTCTTCCCATCCTGAGTGAGCTCCTCCTGCCCCGAGTCGAGGATTTTTTTGTGGGGGGCAACTGAAACATGAGCTCTTGAACTGGATCAAAATAGGTTGAAGCATAGAGACCAAATTGCGTTTTCTGCTTTCTAATACGGAGTAGGGTTTGGGGTTTTCATTCGGCTCAGGCTCTATAGAACCAGAGGTGTTTGCATGAGAAGACCAGCTTCAGAGCCATGGGCCTCATCTTGACAGTGAAATAGTCAAGAACTTGTTGTCTTTTCCTCCCTTGAGTAGGCATCCTTCCTGCTCTGGCTTCCTAAGCCAGAAGGCAGAGGGGAGTATAGGCTGATCCAAAAATAGAAAAGTGATCCAATCTATCAGCCCCTGGGCTCTCACTGTGGGCTGCCCCAAGCAGTCTCCAGGTGGGTGAGCAGTTGGCTGGGATGGCACGTGTGCCTTGTCATGCTGCCGAGTGTCAGTGCTGCCTGTCAGACAGAGCGTGGGCAGTGCTTGCAAGATTCCTTACTGGTCTCCAGCTTTTGGAAATGGCTCTGGTCATCTTTCTAATCATTCACAAATCTTGTTTTTTTTTCTCAAGCCACTGCCCTCACAGAACTGACTGACTTGTTTGCATGTGTGGCTTACATGTGTGCACGTGGGTATCTCTGCTGGTAATTGTGTGTTGTTGACTTTGGGCAGGATGGAAATTTGAGGCAGCGGATCTCTTTTTATTATTTATTATAGCAATGTTGATTGGTGGGAAGAACTAGGGGAGGAAGGTCTGATTTCTTGGCCCAAGGTAAATATGTTGTTAGACTATGTAACTGTCATCCAACCTTCAGTAAATTTGGGAAATTCCCACAGTCTGTTTACAGAAATGAAATTCGGAAATGTTTTAAGCCCCTCAGAAAAGGCAGCTGGAAAAGGGATGCTGGAAGGGACACAAGCACCAGTTAATTAGGCCAATTTTAACTGTTTTTTTAAAAACATATTTTCCTTTTTTAACACTGTGCTAGGTCTAGGATTACAATAGTGAATGAGACACAAGACTGGTTTTTGTAGTTTTTGTTCTAAAGGAGATAACAGTTTAGTGGAGGAGCTTAGGGTCTGATGGGAAATGTAGAAGTGTGGAAACCTCTCAGGTTTAAGAGTTTGCAGTTAGAACTTCCTTGAGTAGTGGTTACTAACCTCTTTGACTTGAGAATCTAAGGAAAGCTCTGGGGCCTGTCCCTAAAAATACATACACACACAGCCTCTTTACATCTGTGCATGGCACTGAAGTTAAAATTAAAAGCCCTTTCCTGGGGACTAAGCTGGCATATCACTGATGGCTGCCTGGTGCTGCCCTTGGCATTGAGGGCCAGGATGGCTGAAAGGACTTGGTTTCCATCTCTAGGCAGCCCAGGAGGTGTTTGGAG
>NW_021146648.1:0-25000 GCF_002837175.3 Physeter macrocephalus
TGATGAGCAGGCTCTGGTGAGATAATGGAGGAGAGGAGGCGCCAAGGTCTTACTGGTATTGGCATCTTGACATTAGCCATTTCAGACTAAAGAAATTTATCTGATATATACAAATCTCCAGAACTGATAAAAAATCTATTCTCTAAAAATCATTATATGTAAACTGTACAGTAGCAGCTGTATTCAATTACTTGAAACCTGGAAACCAGGAGAGGGACTATAGAGAACCTCTCTGAAGCCCATTCGTTGCTATGATTCTGTGTATGCAGCCTGGGTTTCCTTATACAGATGGCAGCAATAATTCTTCCTGTACCTGTTTTCACCTTCTGTCTCTTGGCTCTATTGACTTCCTCTTCATTTTCAGATTTTCTGGGTACACATTTGGGTAGGAAGAAGGAGAAATAATCTCTTATTAAAATTGTTGCCAAGGGAATTCCCTGGTGGCGCAGTGGTTAAGAATCCGCCTGCCAATGCAGGGGACACGGGTTCGAGCCCTGGTCTGGGAAGATCCCACATGCCGCAGAGCAACTAAGCCCATGCACCACAACTACTGACCCTGCGCTCTAGAGCCCACGAGCCACAACTACTGAGCCCGCGTGCCACAGCTACTAAAGCCTGTGTGCCTAGAGCCTGTGCTCCGCAACAAGAGAAGCCACCACAGTGAGAAGCCCACACACCGCAATGAAGAGTAGTAGCCCCCGCTCACCACAACTAGAGGAAGCCCGAGTGCAACAACGAAGACCCAACACAGCCAAAAATAAATAAAATAAAATAAATACATTTATTTAAAAAAAAAAATTGCTGCCAAGAAGAGAAACCAGATGAAGTCACAGTGCTTGAAAGAGCAATAGAAACAGTTTTTCCATGGTTTGAATTTTCAAGCATTGATACCCTTCAGTTATTCCTTAGATCTGAAAGTTATCGTAATTGTATTCTAAGTCATCTTTGACAGAAAGATTGGTTTAGTTGATAAACTTTAGTTCTCTGGTAGCTGATTCTTTAAGACATGAGACCTTCTATCTGTCCTCCTTTGGTGGTACTTATTCTAGAATTGTCCTCTCCTGAAACACTATCCATTTAACAATGGATACCTTCTTTAGTTTTACTAAGTTCCTGCTTTAGTTCAGGCATTGCACCCCAGGTTCTAGGTGTGCAAGAGATCCAGTTCTACTCTCATAGACTATTCAGTGTTGGCAATGTGATGAAATGTCCTGTGCTGATACTGTAGAGCTTGCACTCACGATACCATTGGATAGAATCTTCTTCTTCCCCTCTTTTTTTTTTTTTTTTGCGGTACGTGGGCCTCTCACTGCCATGGCCTCTCCCGTTGCGGAGCACAGGCTCCGGACGTGCAGGCTCAGTGGCCACGGCTCACGGGCCACGGCTCACGGGCCCAGCCGCTCCGCGGCATGTGGGATTCTCCCGGACCAGGGCACAAACCCACGTCCCCTGCATCGGCAGGCGGACTCTCAACCACTGCGCCACCAGGGAAGCCCCTTCCCCTCTTTTAAATTTAGGACTTAAAAAGAAAATCAACTTATATAATGACTGCCAGAAGGATTTAGAAATCAGTTATGACCTTTTGACCCCACCCCTACTCAAACCTTTTCATCTCTTAAACGCCACTGTTACAGAGGGAACGATATTAGGCATAACCAAACAGACTCTGGTTCAAATACTGGCTCTGCCATTTACTAGCTACTTGGAAGAAGTCACTGAAATTCTCTGAGTCACTTAAATTCTTTCTCTTAGAGGCAGAAGGATTAAACAAGAGATTGGTACTAGGTTCAACCGTAAGTTTCTTTGCTAGTGACCACCCCAGTGGGGGTATGAATAGGAGTAGGATGTTGGAAACGTAGAATTCAGAAGAGATCGATGAGCAGGACTGCAACTTGTTGAATCAACCATATATAGAAAAGAAACTCACCCAAAGGAACTCCTTGGGGTGGTGAGATCACTGTATTGAGACAACTGTTTTAGATTCCCATGGATCCCTTTTCCTTAATTCTCTCAAGTTTCTTTTTATTTTGACTAGGCTCAGGTTACCTTCCCCTCCTCCCACTCCACCCTAGGAACCTAGTGCGCTCAGGCTGCCTAGGGGTTCCCATCAAGGCAGCCTACCTTTGGTGCTTAAACCTTTCCTGATCCTTTGTCTCCATAAAAACACACCTATGTCCTAGTTACTTTCTTCTCCTTTACAGTTTATTAGCAAACATGATGATGTTGGGCTGAAATATGAACGGCTCTAAATACATTATCCATCCTGAATAATTCAAATATTAGTAATGTCAAACATGGGGGAAAATTTAGGCAAAGGATATTTTTGTCATTCATGAAGTGGAGTAAGCACCTGGTGCTAGCCAAGTTGGCGCCACCAAGGAGCAAATCAGTACAGTCTGAAACCTCTTGCTGTCATAAAAAAAAGATATGTACATGTCAGTAAAGAGGGATATCTTTCATGAGGCAGAAGAGGTGAAGGAGGAATTGTGTCAGGAGGCCAAAAGCAGAAGACACCTTCTGCAGAACCAGATTATTTCTGGAAAAGGGATGTTGTTCTGGCCATTTTCCCTCCAGATACTGAGATGAGAAACGTTTGGAATAAGTGTTTGAACAAGGTGGAGTTGGGACTGGGATGGAGGCGTGTGGAGCTGAGATAGTGCGTGATGGTACTTTGTGCCCTAGTGGTGCCATGCTCCTGGTAGGGTCTAAGAAGGCACTCATTGCTTAAATAAATGAACACTCATTTGTTTGTGTCTGTATGCATCACATTTTGCCAGTTGGTGTGTACTGAGCTGTTGATGGCTGCTCAGAAGTGACCTTATTCAGAACTTGGGTGCATCTGTTCTGTGTGAGTGTGATGTCCTTACCAGTGAAGTTGAACCTTCGAGATTGTCCTGAGTTCATAAGTGATGACATTTTCATCTATAAGTTCTAGGCCTCTGGTACTTTTCGCCATCATTGAAGAAGAAAGCCTACAGGATGGTCCTTAAGATACAGCTTTCTATCAGTGGCCTCCATACATGGTGTATGTAAGGCCCACACTCTCTAATTCTCAATACCTGGGCTCTGCTTATTATGAAAGTGACCCATATCTCCTTTCTTTATCCTTAGTTCTCCCTGCTATCAGAGTGAAGAAGGGATTTTCTCCATTATTTTCCCAGAAGTTTTTGTTTGTTTGTTTGTTTTGCTATTTTCATTATAGAAATTGAGGGCAACTGGATCAGAGATTTTTTTGCGCGTTTAAGTAATTACATGCTTCTGGTTCTGCATGTCCCTGGCTCAGCTGCCAACTGTTCTCAAGCGGTTCAGTCTCATTTTGCTTATGACTGGCCTTTTTTAAGGTAACACTTGGATTCTATCTTGGGGATCAAAACCTTGAGAAATGTTTTAAGTGGCTGTGGCTTCATTGACAATGGAATTGCAGTGGGTGGGCGTGGGCAATGCTTACAGACTAAATAAAGGCTCTTGGTAAGAGCACATATGCCGAGAGATATTTCATCTTCCTTCTTTCCATAGCAACTTTATCTGTAAGATTAAGCATTCTGCTGGTGGTATAGTTAATAAACTATCTCGGCTCTGGTTCAGAGCTGTTTGTTTGCCATTACTGGAACCTGTTTACTTCCATCTGTTTCGTCATTTGATTTTTGTTTCCTTCTGTCTTCCCAGGTGGCATTGGTAGGGTGGTCAACGGAGCCTTCATGGTGCTGAAAGGGCATCGGTCTATTGTGAACCAGGTCCGATTTAACCCCCACACCTACATGATCTGCTCTTCTGGTGTAGAAAAGATCATCAAGGTGAGGCACCTTCCCCTTTTGTCCTTTTAGAGAAATTATTGCAATTCGTAAATGGAAGAAACTAAAACAATGTATGTAGGACCTCATAGCTAAACATACCGAAGGTCTATCAGAATTCTCAGTTATTTTGACATATTATAAAATATGGAAAAATTGATGTTAAAGAGGGTGGTTTTAAAACCCTCCTTTCGGGGCCATTTTTAAAAATAATCACTAGGCTTTGAAACTGGATACTACCTGTATGCCACTACATTTCCATGGCCTCTGATCTGGTGTCTGATGAATTCTGCTTTCCAAACCCCATCTGGAGGTAAAGAAGCTATCATCCCCAAAGTTACTCTGTGTGCACTTTTCCTTAATTGCTGTCCTCATAACTAAGTGACTACCGGAACCATAGCTAACTTATCTCAGGACATATCAAAATATCACAACCACCTGCATATCAACCACTGCATGTGGTTGTGATTGAGGCTAAACACTTGCATCAACTGCACATTGACTGAATGAACTTAACCGTGCCAAGGAATATTTTTAGAGCTTGCAACTGAGAGACCCAGCCTGGCCTGCGTCCACGGAAGGATGGCCCGCTGCCCATCACTCACATTCCAGTCGCTAGTAACCCTTTTCCACATCTGAGAAAATGAGGGTTCAGGGCAAATGATGAATTCTTAAGGACCCTGTGATAACTTGACTATTAAATAAGGATAGATGATATCCCCCCCTCCCCAGCAAAACATATAAAACTCCTCTTTTTTTTTTCCCCAAAATGACATTGAAAACCTGAGAGAGGTTTCAGGGGAAAAGTAAAAATTGATTTGTAACAAATTGATAGTTTTCATTTTCTTTCATTCTTTAAAAAAAAACAAAAAACTATACAACTTGTGTCTGAGGCACAGGAAGCTATCAAAAATGTAATGTTGGAGTATGGGTCAATATTTTTATTTGTCCTTATTCCAACTTCCTTTATTTAGGTTTTATTGGTCCTGTGGATCAGGGCTGACTTTCATGATTGCAAACATTTATTGACCCATAAATAAACAGGGCTAGAACAGGACTTCTGGATCATTTTTACTGACTTTTCCTTTTGTAGATGATGAGGTTTAAATTATAAATTTACTGTCTGGGGTTAATTATACAGCTAATTAGTGGTAAGGCTAGCATAGAGCCCTGTTCTTTGTTCTTCCTAGTATACTGCCACATTTACCATGCTAGTGGGAAGGCAGCAGGCAGCCTGATGCCCCTGCTGGGTTTGATCATCTCAGTAGTCCTTCACTTGGGCAGTCATTGAATTGCCCCCGTCCCTTGCATTGTTTTCCTTTCTCCTTTAGCCTGTGACTCATGGGTTGGCACAGTAGCATGTCCTCTCTAGGCCCGTTGACATCATTCTCTCAGGGAGCTCTACTTGAGCATCTCCTTTAGAACAGAGATTCCTGCTTGGCTGTACATTCTGGGATGCTTCTGTGCTAAGTCTCCCCAGTTATTGTTTAGTCAACTGGAGTCCTTACCCGAAAGGTCATAGGTTGGAAACTAGCCAAGTTCTCAGAGAAGGAGAAGAAAATATTTTCTCTGTGAAAATATTCAGACTAAACTATGGAGCTCACTGCTTCCAGGTTCCAGTGAGGTCTGAACATTGCCTCACCAGGAGGCGTGTTTAGCCATTTGAAACCTTAAGTCAGTACAGTTAGTACCCTTGGGCAGCGCTTCGAGTCTGTCTCCCATCTGTCAAGTGAGGACACTAACAGTGACTTGACACCTAAGAGTGCCTTGTAAGTTACCTGTGCTTGACAATTTCTGACAATTTTTAATAAAAGTCACTTTCTTATTTGCTGTTTCTGAGAGGATCAATGGCTCAAAGAGCATCATTCCACCATATTCTAGTCCAGCATGCTTTTCTCTCTCCACCTCTCTCTCTACTCACTCTACCTTCCCCCTGACTTGTCCTTTACTGATGCCTTTCTGGCCTGGAGGAGAAGAGTCCCTGTTGTCAGGGCCAGCCTCTTCTCACCCATAACAGGCGTTCTATCCCCTTGAATGCCCACACTTAACAAAAAAGGGGGTTCATTTTGTAGTTAAACATAAGAGAGAGGGGACTTCCCTGGTGGCGCAGTGGTTAAGAATCCACCTGCCAATGCAGGGAATACTGGTTCAAGCCCTGGTCTGGGAAGATCCCACATGCCGCGGAGCAACTAAGCCCGTGCACCACAACTACTGAGCCTGCGCTCTAGAGCCCACGAGCCACAACTACTGAGCCCGTATGCCACAACTGCTGAAGCCCATGCACCTAGAGCCCGTGCTCCACAACAAGAGAAGCCACCGCGATGAGAAGCCCGTGCGCAACGAAGAGTAGCCCCTGCTCGCCACAACTAGAGAAAGAAAAAAAAAAAAAAAAAACCCGCTTGCAGCAACAAAGACCCAAAATAAATAAATAAAATAAATTAAAAAAAAAAAAAGAAATGAAAAACCATAAGAGAGAGCAAGATGGAGCAAATGCTGGCATTTATTTTCCTCAAAGACCAATATTCATTTACTCGCCCTGTATTTGTGAACCATACCTACTGTGTGCAATTTGTGCTAGGCCCTGTGAGGAACACAAAGAAAGAAAGGTAATGCAGGTCCCCATGGGAATTGGTGACCCAGTAGGAGACACAAGAAATAAAGGTAATGAAAAATGCAATAAGTACATAAGAGATAGAAACAGTGCTGTGTGGGGAGGGAGAAATTTTTTTCCCCATCTGGGGTAATCTCAGTGTGGGTAATACTTGAACTAGATTTTGAAGGAAAAAGACTGCAAAAGAAAAGAAAGGAGTAAGATGGGAAGACCATTCTAAGGAGAGAGAATGGACATTTAATTATTTCACTGAATCAATAAATATTTATTGATCACCTACTGCATTCCAGGCAGTGTGTTCATGAATAAATTCTCAGAAGCAGCAAAGTGTAGGACCAGTTTAGAAAATGATCATTTGGCCAAAGTAAAGAGCACAGAAAGGGAGGGCTAAGATGTAAGGCTGGGAAGGTAGGCCAGAGGTGGGCCCAGGAAGTCTTGGAATCCGGATTAGAGAGTGTGGAGCATCCCTGAGTAACAGCCTAAGTCTCTATCTGTGTAGTTTTTCTTGGTAGGTGGGCAAATGTCTAAATTTAGTGTAATAACGCAAAGAGAGAAGAGGGCTTAGAGATGCTACATTAAGCATGTCATGGTCACCTGTGTAGATCAGAACACTTGTTACTTAAATTGCTTTCCATTTCGATGATGTTTTGAATAAGAATTGATCTACATCCTTTTCCTCAGCAGCGTCTTTTGCTAAACTTTTCACTGGGCTTGAAGAGAAAGCTGCTCATCCTTCCTACTTTTCTCATGAACTTTGCTCCATGAAGAGGAACATCTAGCCACACTTAACATGCAACAGGAAGTTGTGTTTTCATTGCTTCACTTCTGAGTTGTTGACTTTCAGTGTAAGAAAAATAACAAACAATTTCACAAATGTTTGAAATTGATATTTTAGGGATGAGGAAGGACTAACATAATCGGGATGGTCAGTGCTTCTGCTGTTCAAAAGTCTCTTTGAGGATGAGTCTGAGACCTTCTAGTTGAGGTATTCAGTTACCAAACGAAGGAGGAAGCACCACAGTTATTGGTGCTTTGGTATATGTTATATCATTTTATCATTCTCATTTCTGCAGTTGAGAAAAGAGGTTTCAAGGATGAAGTCATTTGCTCTGGGCCGTGTGAAGTGTTGAGGCTCGGGTTCCTACCTGTTCTGCTAGCTCCCACAGCTCTGTGCTGCAAGTCCCTTGAGGACTGAAGACTGGCCGTCTGGGATAGGGGTTTTGTTTTGCTCTGAATCTTAGGATTGCATGAGACCCATCTAATTTCACTGTTTAGATAAGGAAGCTGAGCTTCACCCACGGTCACCAGCAAACTAGAGCTGTGTGGGAACCCACATTCAAGACTCTTGCCTCCTGATCCAGCGTTTTGTTCCATTACTCCAAGCTTCAGGAATGAAAGTCTACCTCAGCTTAACATTCCAGAGCGCATAGAAATGCCAACTTTCAGTATTTTGATTTTCATCCCTGAAGTGAAGATATAGGAGGCTGGGTAGTAGATTAAAATCTAGGCTTATTGGATAGTTGGGCCAGCAAGCATCTCACCATTAATATTTTTTAATTCTGTTAAATTCTGAGTTTCTGGGAAGTACATATAGATTTCATATTATGCAACATGATTAGTAACATTTTCCATTTTTAAACTGGGGGAGTGAGAAATTTAGCCCAGAATATAGACTAAGACCCCCAAAACACCCTAAAGGCTTTGCCTATTGGATCCCTCAGTCTCTCTCTCTCTCTATCTATCTTTCTATCTATCTATCTATCTGTCTATCTATCTATTTATTTATTTATTTATTTGGCTGTGCTGAATCTTAGTTGCAGCAGGCGGGATCTTTGTTGCCACGTGCGGGATCTTTAGTTGCGGCATGCGAACTCTTCGTTGCAGCATGTGGGATCTAGTTCCCTGACCAGGGATCAAACGCGGGCCCCCTGCATTGGGAGCATGGAGTTTTAGCCAGTGGACCACCAGGGAAGTCCCCGCCTCAGTTTTTTTCTAAGCCACCAAACTTTTATTCCCAGAGACACCTGTTTGCAGAGATAGTCATTTACAGCTTGGGCCGTTGCTGAAGGCCAGGTCTAAATGTTTCCCCAAAATTGAGTCTCACAAAGAATTTGAGATTGCTTCAGACTAAGCCTTTATTTTCTGCTACTTATTTTATGCTAACTATATTCCAGTGTTCCTTAAAAGTTGGTCCCCGCACTTACTCACCCCTTGAGTGCTAATTAAAAGTGCAGAGCCTTGGTAACCTACCCATGACTTGCTGAAACAGAATCTCTAAGGATGGGGCTCAGGAGTCAGCATTTTTTTTTTAAGATAAACACCTTGATTTTTTAAAATATTTATTTATTTATTTTTGGCTGTGTTGGGTCTTCGCTGCTGCACGCAGGCTTTCTCTAGTTGCAGCGAGCAGGGACTACTCTAGTTGTAGTGCACGGGCTTCTCATTGCGGTGGCTTCTCTTGTTGTGGAGCACGGGCTCTAGGCATGCGGGCTTCAGTAGTTTTGGATCGCAGGCTCTAGAGCACAGGCTCAGTACTTGTGGCACACGGGCTTAGTTGCACCATGGTATGTGGGATCTTCCCAGACCAGGGATCGAACCCATGTCCCCTGCATTGGCAGGCAGATTCTTAACCACTGCACCACCAGGCAAGTCCCAGGAGTCAGCATTTTAATTATTCTTCAAGTAATTCATGTGCATGCCAAAGTTTGAGAACCACTGCCTTAAAACTCCCCTGGGTAAGATTATGAAGCTGGAGATGGGAGAACACCTGAGGAGTTGCGGGCAGGGAACAAAGTTGAAGGAGGAATGAATCTGAGTTGGGAACTGGTGAAGACACTTAGCCTAGAAGGTTTCTTCAGCCCCTCTTGAACTGGGGATCCTCCAAAGAAACACTGTCTCCCAGGAGATCAAAGTAAATCACGGAGGGAAAGGGCCTCAGGAACGGGGCTTACAAGAAGGTGAATTTGTCCTTGGACAGCTTTGCCGAAACAAAGCCGTTGTCTTGATAGAGGATAGGGAATGAGGAGCCACTGTTTTCTGGGTTGGGTGCCATCTAAATATAGACACCAGCCTGTCAAGGCAAGAAAATCATCTGGAATTTCATCTGAGTTGCCATGACTACCAGCTGATATAAGTGAGCTTCTCTGTGCTGCTCTGGACCAGTCTGGCAGTCAGGTGAAGCTCATCGTTCTCATTTGCAGTGACAGCTTAATTACCTTGAACATCGTTTTTGCATAACTTATTCAACTTGTAAAGTTGGGCTTTTGCATTCAGACAGACCTTAGTTTGAATCCTAGTTCTGCCACCTTTTGGCTATGGGCCCATGTCTCTGACCATGGAGTGGAAGGGTATGAAGGGATGGGTCTGTGGTCTTGGAAAGTGTGTCGTACCTATTCCTGCAGCTAACAGAAGAGTTGGGGAGCAAGCCAGCAGCTCCCTGGTTAAGAGAACCCAGATTCCTGGGTAACTGATGCCTGCACGTCCAAGAGGGAACTGCAGTGTAGGCAGCTGGCTATTCTTATCAAGCTCCAGTAAGCAATTCCCATTAGTTAAAAATAGAAATGTTGCAGTTGGGGAGAAGTAGAGTTATAGGCTGAAATATTAACTGTCGCAGAGGACTGACTGCTGGGTCTCTTTTCACTTTGGAAAAGTGGTAGCCCTCCAGTCTTTGAGAGTTTTGAACACATTGGCCAATCTTCAAGTCATCCTCTGTCCTCTGAGATGATGAAGGGGGTTATTGTAATTTCCAAGGTACTAATAGAGGAAGCTAAAGGGAAGAGGGGTAGTGGCAGACAGGGTGTGTGTTTATCCTGGGCCTAGAGACAGGACTTGGGTCTCCCGAAACTAGGCTAATGCTGTGTCCTAGACTGTGCTTTGTCCCACATTTGAATCTGGAAGCTTCCATTTTCATATGTGGCCCACATAATCCAGTCTGGATTGTATTTTTAAAGTTGGTTAGCAGGTCCTGGCTCAGTGACGGGGAGGGTCTGGGGAAGCTCTGCCTTAGTGTTCTTTATGGCCGACAGCTTTAGAATACATTCTAATCAGCCCTCATTGGTTTTGTTTGTGCCTTCTGTGCAGATCTGGAGCCCATACAAGCAGCCAGGATGTACTGGAGATCTGGATGGTCGGATTGAGGATGATTCTCGCTGTCTCTATACCCACGAAGAGTACATCAGCCTTGTGCTGAACAGTGGGAGTGGCCTGTCCCATGACTACGCCAACCAGTCTGTTCAGGAAGACCCCCGGATGATGGCCTTCTTTGACTCCCTGGTGCGTCGCGAGATCGAGGGCTGGAGCTCCGACTCAGACAGCGACCTCAGCGAAAGCACCATCCTCCAGCTGCACGCAGGGGTCAGTGAGCGTTCAGGCTACACCGACTCCGAGTCCTCGGCCTCGCTGCCCCGCTCTCCTCCGCCCACAGTGGATGAGTCTGCTGACAGCGCCTTCCACCTGGGGCCCTTGCGGGTCACTGCCACAAATGTGGTGGCTTCAACTCCGCCACCGCCCACGTGCGAGGATGCTACCGCTCGCCAGCAGCGCCTGTCTGCCCTGCGGCGCTACCAGGACAAACGCCTCCTGGCCCTTTCCAACGAGTCCGATTCAGAAGAGAACGCTTGTGAGGTTGAACTGGACACAGATCTCTTCCCCCGGCCACGGTCTCCCAGCCCTGAAGACGAGTCCAGCAGCTCCGGCAGCCCCAGCAGCTCCGAGGACGAGGAGGAGCTGAATGAACGGCGAGCGTCCACCCGGCAGCGGAACGCCATGCGGCGCCGGCAGAAGATGCCTCGAGAGGAGAGGCCTGGTGCCCCGACCAAGCCCACCGACACCTGCATTGGAGAAGACAACTATGATTACCCCCAGATCAAAGTAGATGACCTCTCTTCTTCCCCCACTTCCTCTCCTGAGCGGAACACGTCCACTCTGGAGATTCAGCCAAGCCGAGCATCGCCAACTTCCGACATAGAGTCAGTTGAGCGCAAGATTTATAAAGCTTACAAGTGGCTCCGCTACTCCTATATCTCCTACTCAAATAACAAAGAGGGAGAGAGCTCGCTTGTGTCTGGGGAGGCAGATGAAGGGAGAGCAGGAACCAGCCACAAGGACAACCCAGCCCCTTCTTCCAGTAAGGAAGCCTGTCTAAACACGACCATGGGCCAGAGGAACCAGGACCTGCCCCCTGCAGGCCACAGCAAGGACGCTTTTAAAGAAGGGACTTCTGCCATAAATCCCAGCAATGGCCCAGGCCATGAGCCCAGCGGTCACCCTTGGGCTGAGGCACCAGAGGACACCTCTCAGGACACGAGTAACACTGGTGGCTCTGTAGAACACTCTTTTGAGACCAAGAAGCTCAATGGAAAGGCCCTAAGCAAGGCCCTGAGCAGCCGGGCTGAGGAGCCACCCTCCCCTCCTGTCCCCAAGGCATCTGGCTCCGCTCTCAGCAGCGGGTCTGGCAACTGTCTGAGGACCCAGTCTGATGACAGTGAGGAGAGGAGCCTCGAAACCATCTGTGCCAACCACAACAATGGGCGCTTACACCCCCGGCCCCCTCATCCCCACAGCAACGGGCAGAACTTTGGGGAGCTGGAGGCGGTGGCCTGCTCGTCCCCAGGACGTTCGGACACTGATCATGATAACTTGTCCCTGACAGGGATGCTCCTACACAAAGATTGTTGTGGGTCTGAAATGGCCTGTGAGACCCCCAGTGCTGGAACGAGAGAGGACCCCACTGACCCCCCAGACACAGACAGCAGCAGGGCTGTTCATGGCCATAGTGGCTTCAAAAGGCACCGAATCGAATTGGAAGACACAGATTCGGAGAATTCCTCCTCAGAGAAGAAATTAAAAACATGATAAATACAAAGGGAAAACAAAAAGCTATGAAAAGTAGCTTTATAAAAATTTTTAAATCCTGTTTAGTGAACACAGAGGAAAGGAAAAATAGTATTAAAGGCACATAAAACCAGGGCCTGAAGTTTTGTGTCTGATGCTGCTCCCTTCTATTCAACAATGGGTCTGATGTTTAGCTGGCCATTGGCTGTGCTGTGTTAAGAAAGGGAAAAAAATCCAAGTGACTCCTTTCTAGTAAGACTTGAGCATAGTGTACCTGTGCAGATTCTGTTAAAGTAAATCCTTGTTGAGATGTTTGACTTATTCTTGTGTGTGTGCGCTGGCACGTGTGAGCTCATTGTCTCAGACTTTTCTTTCGATTCTCCATCAGAAAGGATCTATGGATCTGTAATTTTTGCCATCTCACCCCATTTACATGCCATAGGTGTTCTGGTCTTAATAATGAGTGCCTGCTAAATCAGGTTGTGTTGCCAGTGAGTAGTGGATTTATGCTGAAAGAATGGAGACGAGAATGGAAATAGGCCTTCAGCCCGCTGGCTGTGCTGGAAAGGAAAGCATGGTTCCTTTCTTAAAGAAATCTTCCATGTTTTCTCAGTAGCACTTCTTCATTGAGCATTTAATGTAGACGTACTAAAAGTGGAGCGTTTTTAATGCTAATGAGAGGTTAGCACTTAAGATCAGATTTGAGAGAACATAGATAGATCCCTGATAAATTTCACTGGTTGCAAATTGAGTGATGGTGCAATACCATACTGTAGGGAGGCCATAAAATATAACTAGTTGTGGGTAACACTTTAAAAAGCTAGTTCCTACAAGGCACTCAGAAAGCCAGCAGGCTCTTCCTGGCCCCATGTGGTGGCATCTAGGCATATTGAAAGAAGGGGAAAGACAGCTCTCAAGAGATTTGTGCTCAGACTACTAAAGTGAATGTTATAGGTGTGTTAATGAAGAAGTATAGGAAAGAGCAGAGTATGGTACTGCCTTCATTTAATTCAACCCAAAATGGTCAGAATTGATGGGACTGGCATCTTCTCTCAGGCTTGCTGTCCACAGAGACTGGTGTTCTGACTGGATCTTGCAGAGCAGGAGGCATCTCGAAGTAACAGATTCTTATTGAGTAGGTCTGTTAGGAGGCAGAGAGTATGGAGAGAGGAGTCACTGGCTCTGTTTCATTAAGGTAGATAAAGATTGAGAGAGGAAAAGACCAGGAGCTTTTCAGCATTACAGTGGTGGTCACACTCACTTGGTTATTAATGAAGGCCTGTACAAGACGGGAAGACCTAGGATGACAGATACCTTGTTGGCGTGGATGTCATGAAAAGGCAGGAGAATACTGGGAAGAAATGAGGGAGAGAGAGAACACTACAACTTTCTTGAGCACAAAGGTGCTAGACAATTAGGAGACCAGTGGCACTGGCTTAGAGAGGACCTAGCATGTGACTGGTGTGGCCTCACTGATCCAGCGTTCTTTTTAGGGAAGGACCTGTCCTACTGGAACTGGGACCAAGGGGAGACAGCCTGTGGAGGAAGACGACTTGGATGAATTTAGTCACTGGGGGAAGGGGGGTTATTTATAAAGGAAGGTTGTTGATCTAAGCCAAAAGGAGATATCACCTTGCTAAGCTTTGTGAAAAGAAAGATGTGCCTCGTGTGTGTGATGTGACTTGGGCATAAAAACATTGTCTTAGGAGAAGGAGACGAAGGAGTGTGAGTAGCAGAGGGGATGCTTACAAGTTAACAACTGTAATCTCACCGGGGAGCGGGAAAGTGATTCTGTAACCATTAGAATACTTTAATCTGTAATCAAAACGGTTCTATGATTTGTCTTTGACTATTCACAGATAATTGTAAATTCTGGTTTTATAAGCCCAAGTCATTTTACATTTGCTTTTCCAAAATTTATTAAATTGGAATTTTTTAATCCTTTATATACAAAAAAAAAAGATATAATCACTCAGTGTGTGTTTCTCTTCCCCTTCCTAGTCAGCATTCCCCTTCCCAATCTTTTTGTTTTATATTATTTAATCTAGTCAGTAGCTAGCCACTTCTGACTTCTCTAAGGACAATCCGCATATCTTTCTGGAGAAGAAGAAGTAAAGTTCCGCTGGAAACTAGCCACTTGGTAGTTACTGTTCCCAAATGCAGAACTTGGTCTTTTCATGTTAAGAGCCGTTATCTCATTTGGGTACTCAAAAGAGAAGTCAAAATTCATTCTGGTTCAACTTTAGTATCCAAGAAAGACATTTTTAGCAAGGATGGCTTCCATCCTTGGGAGACATCCCAGGTTCAGCTTGCCAAGAGATAGGGCCTGCAGCATACCCACAGAAGCAGGCTGAGGAATGCTTGTCTCTGTAGCCATTCCACTCTCGTTCCCAGAAATCTCCTGTCTGTGATCATGGTCTTGGAAACCTGGCAGGAGCTACCACTTCCAGGGTCCCTTCGCCTAAACTTGCAGAATTGAGGCGCCAACTTTGGAGGCACATTTAATCCTCAGATTCTTCCATGATAGGTATTTTTACTAACAGGGCAAATGGCACTGATTAGGTTATGAGCTATTCAAAAGTGCCTCTTATGGTTTTTTTCCTGCATCCTGTACATAAAATTTTAAGTGGCTGGTCCAGATTTATAAAACCTTCCCTCCACTTTATTTTCCACCTGGTTTTGTAAATGATTCCCATGTCTCTAGGACAACAGGTAAATGAGTTAAATGAGTAGTGGGCTTGGGGCAAAAGAAGGTTGCAACTGCGCTTGATTTACTAAGCCCGGAGTCCCTTGTTTTGTCAAGGTGCCTTCCTCTGCTGAAGCCTTACCTCCTCACAAGCCCCGCCTCTCTCCCGGCAATGCTAGCTCTTCTCTTGTGTATATGCAAATAAACCTATTATTCACTTCTAATGGCTTCCTCTTCTCTTCCAGGGAAGACTTGGTTGCTTAGACACCCCTCCTCCTTCATTTCTTTCCTGTTTTAATTCTTGCCTAATTGAAAACTTGATTCAGAGCCACACTGAAGACTAGAAGAAAAACTGGTGCACTACATCTATGCCAGTGATCATTGTCACTTCTAGGTGTTGGGACAAAGGTTACATTGGGACAGCAGCATTTGGGGTAGGAGGAGGTACCTAATTGGTCTCCTTCACCAGACTTAGATGGACTCAGGATAGTGAAATCCTGGAATTGACTCTTTTTTATTAGCTGGAACTGAGGGAATGATGCAGTGAAGTGACATTACAAACAGCCTCCAAAGAATTATGTTTTCTTATGTTTCCAAATATCAAGTTGCTTTTCCCGCCCTGTCCCAGACATGCATTGCAAACTTTTTTTTTCCCGGTACGCTGGCCTCTCACTGTTGTGGCCTCTCCCGTTGCGGAGCACAGGCTCCGGACGCGCAGGCCCAGTGGCCATGGCTCATGGGCCCAGCCGCTCCGCGGCATGTGGGATCCTCCCGGACCGGGGCACGAACCCGTGTCCCCTGCATCGGCAGGTGGACTTTCAACCACTGCACCACCAGGGAAGCCCAAACTTTTTTTCTTAACAGAAAAAAAAAAAAAACACCATATATATATATATATATATATATATATATATATATATATCCTGTCTGTAAAGCTGCCTCCTTCAGTTAACTGAAAAATTCTTACCAAACAAGACTCTTGTGAGGAAAATCTATGCTTCCAAAGGAAGACTGTCCTTCCCTTAGGACCTAAGCAAGGCAATGTGCCAGTGTTGAAATACTAAGGTGAAGTAAGGCTCGGGGAGTCCAGACTTGCCCACAGCAGCAGGATAAGGGCTTCGGACAAGCTGTGTGGTTTCTCTCAGGTGGGATATTTCAGTCTAAGTGCTCATTTGTCCTTGAGCACTCATACTAGAGTAAAAATAACATTAAGTGGCTTGGAAGTAAATTTGAAATTCTTCAAAGAACAGTGCTTCCCACATGCAGCAGAAGAAAAATGTATATGAAAAGAAAATCTAAGCCATCTGCACCCTAATTGCATTTCACTGTTAGTACAAAGGTGGTAAGATGCTTCTCAGAATGGAGGCTGACAGGCAAAGATAAACTTCACTGGGGCCAGCACTAATGTGGCCAGGGACAACAGGAGGAGTTGCTCAGTTCTATTCACTCAACAGAGTTTACTTGAGCTGTGCAGAAGGGTCCTGCAGTGCTTATCTGTTAGACAGTCACGTTGTAAGGAAATTGGGTATCTAGTATTTCATATTACTAAAATTGGGAAGTAACTTTTTTGGAGCCCAAAGCCATGAGCTAATGGAATATTCCAGCTGAAGTACAGAATGCTAGATTTCAAGACTCCCTGTGTCTGGCTTTGTTTAGTACCTCCACCAAGGCTGGAGAAAGGCAATAAAATACTAAGATATCTGGGTGCCAACCCAGATCCTTAAGCATGAGAGATGTTCTTGGGAACGTCTAGGGAAGCTGGCATGGAAGACATTTGGAGGGAAGGAGATTAGGAAGACTGCAATAGAAGGAATGAAATGCTAGGTGCCTTCAAACTGCTTTCCAGATCCACGGAACTAGTATTGAACATGCCATGGATTGGCCTCTAAAACACTAGGTCATAAAGATTCTTGAAAATCCCTAAGTAAGGGAATTCCCTGGCAGTCCAGTGGTTAGGACTCTGCTCTTTCATTGCTGAGGGCCCGGGTTCGATCCCTGGTCGGGGAACTAAGATCATGAAAACTGTGCAGTACAGCCAAAAAAAAAAAAAAAATCCCCAAGTAAAATCCCAAGTTTAAAATGGAAGTCAATAAAAATGCAGGATTGGTTTGGGAGGAATTCCCTTTGCTGGAATGCATAAATTCCATGAAATAACAATCATATAATGACCTGAGCACCAGCACACTTAAACATGTACCTAAAACAGGTGAGTGTGTGTTTGTTGGCAATTGGCATAAGCTTTCAAAGGGTAACATCTCCCTGTTGGACTATTCCTAGACACTATGGCTAGCGACACTATTTGGGGCCTCCCCCTACCACTTTTTTAACTTATTTTTTTCTTCACGTCTCAGAGTCAGTATTTTCTAACATTTCTAGTCTCTCCAAGACCCCACCTTAAATTGCTAAAGCTAATGTCTGTTCTTTTCTCTTCCTCCTAAGAGAGACCTGTGAGTCGGATGGAAATGGCATTGAAGTAGCAAAAGAAGTGGATTCTGTACTGATTTCTTCAGTGGGGTAGCTTCATGAACCTTGGGCAAATCACTCAAACTCTTTGGAACTGTGAAATGGAGGTCCCTCTTAACTCTAAAATCTCATCCTTTCCATTTCATGGCCTGTCTACATCCTGTTCCAATGAGTTTTCTCATACCTGAGACATCCCTATAGTGCCCACCAGAACCAGTCTGTGAGCCAAGATCTTTGGCAAGTGTACAACTGCTCAGAGCCTCAAGCTCCTCATTTGTAAAATGGGGGGAAGAATACCTGTCTCAGCACATTGTTAGAGGATTAAACATGTGGGCACATTTGTGTGTGTGTGTGTGTGTGTGTGTGTGTGTGGCTTAGAACAGCCTGATGTATGGAGAACACTGAAGTGCTTGCTGTCATTAGCATATCCTCTATTCTGCTCTCAGTGCTTTGCTGATAGCAATGTGCACACCACAAAGAAGCTTTTTTCGATGGGGTCTGCCAAGGAATATAGAAACAGAGAAAGAACTTACTGTTTATTAGCAAACCTTACTCTGAAACCACAGGAAAGAGTAAATTATCCCCATTATAGTGGACCTGACTGGAGCTGAGTTTAGGGCCTTGGACACCACCTCCAACTTGGGGAGCCAACTGTCTAAAGGCTCTGTCTGAGAGCTTCAAAAAAAAGCCAGGCTTGGCTGACAGGGCCCACAGATCCTTGCTTACTACAGCAGGTCTTCAGGGGATGGGGAGCACGAGCAGATTTCATTAAACTACAGTCTTTATATGGTGGTACTGGAGATGACCCAGCCCTCAGGAGCTGGGACGGCAAACTTCTCTCTGGGCTTCAGAGTTAAAATTCCCCGATCTGGCATTGGGCCAGCCCTAGAGAATCAGAAAAGTGGCAAGCCATGGAAATGTTCTGTGTTTGTGCCCAAGAAAAGTTTTGACCAGAGTTTTCCATGCAGGACTGTTTCACATGTGTATGTGTGTGTGTTAAATACTCTGTAACATCTGATTCAAGAAGAAGCTAAACCGTAAAAAAAGCCAACAGAAGTCTGACTAGGCCAAGGGGAAAAAGGGTCAAGAGTTCAGTCCCGGCCCGCTAAACCCTCAGGACAGATCTGGAATAGAGATTTAAGAGCACATGTGCGGCCTTGGAGAGGGCAGACAGAGGAATATGAGAGAGGA
Source organism: Physeter macrocephalus (assembly GCF_002837175.3). Classification (NCBI taxonomy): domain Eukaryota; kingdom Metazoa; phylum Chordata; class Mammalia; order Artiodactyla; family Physeteridae; genus Physeter; species Physeter macrocephalus. Next base: position 18,575 of record NW_021146648.1, read on the forward strand.
GGGGTTTGAATTGCTGGTGGAAAAGAGGCAGTGGAATTATCCTTGGTGGGGGAAAGCTTTTCAAATAAAACACATCTGCCAGAAGAGAAGCTAGAACAAGGGCAGGGAAGAGTGGTCCTGAAGGAGGTAGGGGTGCTTAGCTGTGTCATCCAGTCCAGTGCCCTCGTTTTTGAGATGGAGAGCCCAAGGCCAGTTAGTGGCTTAGCCTGGCCTCTGAGGCTAGTGCCCTCCTCACATCTTGCTGTTTCTAGATGTGGTTCTTTGGTTGGAGGGGGCGCTTACCTTCTTTCCTTGATCTTTCCACCCTCAACCAGTGTGACTCCAGCGGGGGCTCTGATGACAATATGCAGCTGTAGCAAGGGATTGAAGATGGCCTGTAAGGAGGCAGCGCAAGGAGGGAAGAGCCTTGTGCAAAGGGAAACCAGAGTCCGTTGAGCTTGGACCACCCTCACCCCCAGAAAATCAGCACCAGGGCCCTTACACTCAGACTAACGTGACTTGTCCCTGCACCTCTCAGCAACTCTGGAGGCTCCTAGGTTGCTGAATGCCCTCTTGATGTTTCAGCGCCCAGAAATGTCAACAAATCTCTTGGGTGAATTTCAGAGGGGAGCAATAAACATGTTGGGAGACTGGAAGAAAAGATCAAAGGGACCAGAGTGTGGGCACTGAGGTCATTAGGTTTTAGGTACACCGGCGCTCAACAATGGGAGAAGACTTTTCCAGTTGTAAGCACCCAAGGACCAGAAGAGGAAGGAACAAATTTTAAATGGAATCTGCCCAGTTGCAGGCCAAAGAAGACTGGTTCAAATTGCTGTGTTCCTCTTGGCTGCTGGGTCCTGGTAAGATCTTTTTCCTAAACTAGCTCTGAGAAGCAGCTTACAGTTCAGATCCCTTCATCTTTACCTGAGTTATAAACTTCCCTGCTCAAAGGAAACTCCAGCACTTTGTTCCTCAAGCACCTGCCTGGGTTGGAATTCCATGGGCAGGTGCTACCTAGTTTAGCCTTACTGGGGAAGGCTGGGCAGCCCCAGTAGGTGGAAGAGCTGGCAGAGACTCTGCCTCATTCCCATCTGGCTGACCATGGGGGCAAGAGTTGACACAAAGGCAAATTTGTCCTTCTCTTCAGGCCAGTGTCCAAATCCTACAACTTCCCCAGCTTGTCTTTCTGCCGAGAGACCAGAGAAGATGTCCTAGGCTTGGGCTCCTACTGAGTCAGGGTGCTCTGTGTCTCCCTCGTGAGGTCAATTGAGTCCAGTCAGCAGCTACGTCTGACCTGCTGACTTCCTCTCTCTCCTCCCCTAATTTGGGATCCAGTCGGCAACCTCGCTTCCCCCTAAGACAGGAGAGTACACTGGAGGTATCCCAGAGGGGTGGGGGTTAGGAACCCCTGCCCGCTAAACATCTACGCTATTTTTACCTCTTCATCTCTCAGGTTAATATGTATGAAGAATTCGGGGAAAAGACAGTTCTTGAATTCCACTCAGAAGGGAGGGAAGAGGATGGTTGGCTGGGTTGATCCTGATGCTGGTACCCTGGACAACAGGAGCCAGGGGGAAAACCAGGAAGAGGGATGGGGACGTGAAAAGAACAGAGGACCACTGGTTAGCATGCCTGTGGGGTCTCCTTTGGAAAACAGTCGAACTTAGGAAATAGATGGAACCGTTGGAGCGCAGGCTTAAGAGGCAAAGCTCTGACTTCATTCAGGAGGATTGGCTCATGTGTGTCCGAGATTACTTAGACTTTCTATTTATTTATTTATTTATTTATGGCTGCGTTGGGTCTTCATTGCTGCACGCAGGCTTTCTCTAGTCGCGGTGAGCGGGGGCTACTCTTTATTGCGGTGCGCAGGCTTCTCATCGTGGTGGCTTCTCTTGTTGCAGAGCACGGGCTCTGGGCACGTGGGCTTCAGTAGTTGCAGCATGCAGGCTCAGTAGTTGTGGTGCACGGGCTTAGTTGCTCTGCGGCATGTGGGATCTTCCTGGACCAGGGCTCGAACCCGTGTTCCCTGCATCGGCAGGTGGATTCTTAACCATTGCGCCACCAGGGAAGTCCATAGACTTTCTCTTTTTAATGGGGATTGGCTCTTGTGATTGCTGATGCAGGGAAAGATCAAGGACTCTACCATTTCAGCCCTGGGTGCCGTTGGGGCCAGGGACAAGGCCTTGGCAGTCAGGAAGATCTCTGGCCAGGCCCTTGCCAGTAACACTTGACCTTATGACCAATGACGGCCTCTTCGGGAGGCCTCTTCAATTCCTGGACGGTGCTCAAGTCCGAGTGTTCCCACCTTGAAAATCTAGAGTAGCCGGTAGCCTCTTGAAGATGTTCTCTAGGCCCGGAGGGCAGGACTACTATACCCTGCAGCCTGTGGAGTGCCTAACCCTAGGGGTTGCCATTCACACTGTGGTCTGCATGACTGGCCCCTCCCAGCGCGGTGGGAGGGGCCACCTGCTCAGCTGCACACTGTGGTCCTGCCAGCGCCATCCAGTGGAGCTCCCAGTCCAGAAAAGGAGGCGTGTGAGCCCCGGGGTCTCCTCCTTCGTGCTCTCCTTGCCGCCACACCAAGTGCACCATGGGCTCCCTCCCCAGAGCGTTCCCCTCCCCAGTCTCCCTTCCTTCCCCCTCTTATGAGCAGCATTTAGCTCAAGGACCAGGTCATTGCCGAGGGGGGGTGGAGGGAAAACTTGAGCCCAGCACACATCTCTGACACCTGCTGAGCTGACAGTCACAGGGGTTTTCTTCTTCTCAGTCCTCAGTGTGACTTCAAGGCCTAGGAGAGGTTCAGCTGCCCAGTTTTCCACGCTGCTTCTGACATTCAGTCCTCCCCACTTGGACACGCTGTGGGTCCTGCTCTGTGAGGGGCAGTGAGATCAGAGGGTGAGACTTGAGAAGCAGCTTCTGCACCATCCCTGCCTTCTGGTGATCAGACCCTCCTTTGTCCCTTTCTGCCCACTTCTGGGCGTTTCTATCCTGCTGCTGCTTCCCCTCAGTCCCAGCAGAGAGGGAACTAACAAGCTTATTCTAACTCTCAACTGTCTGCTGAGCTCTGCGTCCCTTGCTGGTGCCAAGAAACCTCCTTCCCCCGTGCTCTGAGTCAGAGCCCAGCCGCCTTAGAATAGCAGAAGAGTGAGTCAGGGAGAGAGGAGGGCCACGGTACAGGGAACTGTGAGGGTCCAGGGTAGCCTGGGGGTGTAGGCTATACAAAGTAGAGGTGAGGCTTACCTTGCAATGTAACTGTCTGGGTTAGTGGGGAAAAAAAAAATATATATATATATATATATAAATAGATACATATGTACATATATATGTGTATGTGTGTGTATATATATATATCTCATCTAGCACAACATCCATCATGAAGTAGGCACTGGGTAAAGAGAGCTGCTATTATTGTCATCATAATCTTGTCTTCTTCCAGGTCCAGTGACCTGCTGACCTTTGGCTTCATGTCCATGATGCCGGTATTAAGTGAAATGTCAAGGAAAAATGGAAGTAGGAAGTCCTGGTGACTTCTCCAACTGTGTCATCTCCTCTTCCTAATCTATTCCCTCTCAGCATTTATGAGAAAGTGACATGGAACTAAAGCTCAGTGTTTTGACATGCTGGGTTCTTTCTTTGTCCTAAATACTTCCAAATCGAACCAGCCACAGAAGCCGCTCCGCAGAGCTGGAATTTGAAAACCAGAAGCCAGTGAGGGGAAAGAAGTGGCCACAGGTACAGGGAGCCTAGACCCTCACAGCCACCGCGACTTCTCCCCGCTGTCCGCCCCGTGCTTCCAGTGACTTACTGGGATTGTCCAGCAGAGCTTTGGTCTCTCTGGGAGGAGTATGGCCTTCACTTAGGAAAAGACAATTATGAGAAATCCAAACTTAGCAAACCAAAATGAGGACAAAGGGATTCGCATTACATACAAATGGATTCTTGGCAAAAGACTTTGGATGACGCCTACCTGCTGTGTGAAAAGAGGCACCCCTGGGTGTAGGGAGGTAGGGTAAGCTCTGAGGGAGTCCCTTAAAAAGACACCACTCCCCCAGGAGACCCACAGTGGTGTGTTAACCCTGAGCTTTGCCCAGATGGTTGATCCTCCCAAAATGTAGGAAGTTTCCCCACGGAAGAAATTTCACAGTTTCCACTATCCGTAAGGATTTTAATCTCTCTCTAGGAAGTCACCAGAAATCCGAGGGAAAATTCCCAGCTGATCCCTTGAATCCTCCCTTCTCTTCCCAGTTCCTTGGTACTCCTAGTGCTGGGGAGGGTTTAAGGAGCTAATTCCCTCCCAGCATTTCCTCCCCAGTTACAAAACACGAAAATGGTCATTGTCAGGTCAAAGATCTTTGCATCCCAAGAACAAAACAAAGTTTTTGGAACAGTAGTTTTTCTTTAGAATTTTCATCCACAAGGGATAGATAAAGAACAACCTCACTTTATGAGACCAGGATGTTTAAATGGAGACAGTATCCTAGAAACTTAGCAAAGTGATGTGAGACATGAAATAAAAAGATGTGTCTATCTCTTTCCTTCAGTAGGCATGGTGCATCTCAGTACTGGTGTCCTGAGGCTTTGCAAATCAGGAGGGCGAGTATCTGTTTTGGCTATTATTTCCATGTGGAGAAAATGAATGGATGAAAAGAACAATTCCAATTCCCTGCAGCCCCAGTCTTGTTGTCTGCCAGCAGTGGAGACTGTTCACAGTCGGGCACTGCTCAAAGTAAGTATGCACATATTCTATTGATATGTCTCAACAATCCTCTCCTGGACATACGTTCTAGACATTCTCACCCAGGTTCCGAAGGAGACACATACCAGATCCCACTGTGGGTTTGCATGTGGTGTCAGGGAAGTGGGCAATAAAGTGAGAGTGGAGGTCCAAAATGTGGTAGTAGCCCACCCCCAAGGACCTACAGCAGACGGCACAGTGGACCAGACGTACTGCTCATGGCAACATAGATGGATCCCAAAACCACAGAGCTGAGTGAAGAAAGTACAGAATAAGGACTGCAGCATAATACCACCACATGTGTAAATTAAAAATGCATGCACACAAGAGGAACACACATTTATCATAAACACATAAAACAAAAGATACACATTAAATAAACTGGAACGGTTACCTATGTGGGAAGGAACCTGAGAGGTGAATACATAAATAAACCAGGACCACACTAAAACTTGTACACGAATGTTCATATCAGAATGATTCCTAATACCCAGAAATGGGAAACAACCCAAATGTCCATGAACTGACGGATACATGAAAGTGGTATATGCATACAATGGGGTAATATTTGGCCATAAACAGGAATAAAGTGCTAATTAATGCTACAACATGGATGACCTTTGAAAACATTATGCTAAATGAAAGAAGCCTGCACAAAAGACCACATATTGTGTGATTCCATTTTTATGAAATGTCCGGAATTAGCAAATCTAAAGACACAGAAAGTAGATTAAGGTTGCCTAGCGCTAGGAGGAAGCGGGGGCTTGAGGGAAAATGGGGAGTGACTGCTAATGGGTGTAAGGTTTCTTTCTGGGGTGATGAAAATGTTTTAAACTTAGATTGTAGTGATGGATGTACAACTCAGTATATATATCAAAACCCATTGGTTTACACATTAAATGGGCAAGTTTCATGGTATGTGAATTATATCTCAATAGAGACTTTTACAAAGAAAAACAGGAGGGGGAGGTTATGCTTAAGTGGTTGCCTGTGGGTCCTTCCTCTTTGTGCTTCTGGTTTCATAGGGAACTGGGTGAGGTTCACCTACCTTAACCCTGCCCATGGGCCATTGCCCTCAAATGTGCGCATTTGCCTCTGGCCCTTCTGGCTCAAAAACCCAGCACTGGCCAGAGGCTCCCTGGAACTGAGTCAAAGCTGACTCCAGGGCAGGACTGACCAGCTACATGCAGACCATGTCCTCCACTGCCCAAAGAGGCTCACTGCCAGCCTGGGGTGGAGGGTTTCCTCACAGTGGAAGTTGGAAGGGACATTCAGGGCCTGTGGTGCTCTATTAACTAAAAGTAAGTTTATCATCAGTCAGCAGTGTAACTCTAAGAAGACATATCTTTCCTTCCTGGCTTTGTCATACTTAACTTCTCTGAGCCTCAGTTTCTCTCTCTGAGAAATGGGCATAAAATTACCTAGAGCAGTTTGGGATAGTAAACTGAACCTGCCTTCCAAAAATTTGACCTGTTCCTCCAAAGAGACAACCAAGTATACTAATACAGTCTTGAATTTGGCAAAATTGGTAGAAGGCTCCAGATCATGGGAAGTAAAGCATAATCTTAACTGAGAGTCTGTTATGTGCCAGACAGTGGTGGGTGCTGGGAAACAAAGATGGGTGGAATGGTTTTAGGAGTCAGGTATCTTGGGTACAAATGACAGAAACCCAACTTAAACTGGCAGCAGCAGAAAAAGGGAATGCAGTGGCT
>NW_021146649.1:0-25000 GCF_002837175.3 Physeter macrocephalus
GCCGCGGAGTGGCTGGGCCCGTGAACCATGGCCGCTGAGCCTGCGCGTCCGGAGCCTGGGCTCCGCAACGGGAGAGGCCACAACAGTGAGAGGCCCGCGTACCGCAAAAAAAACTAATAAAGTAATATACCAAAACCCATTAAATTGTACATTTTAAATGGGTGAATTGTATGGTATGTGAATTATATCTCAATAAAGCTATTTTTAAAAAAAATCAGAGCCCAAACTGTGACTAGTAATCAAATAATTTCAACAAGAAAATTGCTGAAAATCCTTTAACAAATGTGACAGTGAGGAATCACATGCAGGTACACTTTCATATTTGCTACAGGCCGCCAAAAAGAAATGTCCTTTGGGCCTACTCCCCTGGGGGGCAGGGGTTGGAAAGCATCACTCTGGTGAAGGCCGTGTTCCAGTGAGAACCGCCCGAGAGGAGGGTGGCCAGTCTCTGCCTGAACGCCAGCTGCAGGTGGTAATGATGAGAATGCCTAGCTCCCCACGCTGGCTGTTACCACCTTTAAAAACAGCTGCCCCAAAACTTTTAAATATGTGAAGAGTCTCAACTTCACACATAAGAGAAATGCAGACCAAAAGTACAAATAATGATTTTTCATTTATCAGACTGGCAAAGGTCAAAAAGCCACTAAGGAGAGTGGTGGTGAGGTTAAGAGAATCAGACCGATCATCATCGTTGCCGTCATAAAGTGGCATAATCTCTATGGAGGGCACTTTGACAGTATTTATAAAATTGAAAAATGCTCACATCCTCTGCCTTAGCAGTTTTATTCTTAGAAATGTATTCTACAGACATATTGTTCATGGATACAAAAGCTGTACACACTACTTGTAATTTCAAAGGATTAGAACATTTTAAATGCCACATAACAGAAGCCTGGATATATAAATTATGGTTCAACTGAACAATGGTACATCATACAACTGGGATAAAGAACCAAGCTGCTCCTCTGTACCTTCTGAATTGTGTACCATGTAACCTCTATCAGCTGTTCAAGGCAAAAATGTTTTAAAATTTGGCAATTTAGTACATAAAAATGGCATAATCTTATTTTAATTGCTATTTCCTTCATTGCTACTGGGGTTGACTTTTTTCATGATTATCTGTCACTATACATTTTCACTTCTGTAAAAAAGTTCACAAAACCTGTTTACATTCGTTGGCTCTTCAGATTCCATGATATTGTGAATGCAGACAGGGGTAAAACGCTGCCATTTTACACTTGGGGGAAATGGGGCTCCCAGATCTAAGAGTAGCTACCAAATATTTATTGTGCCATGCCTCCATCCTACCAGTTATTATTATTATTTTTTATTATTTATTTGGTTGTGCTGGGTCTTAGGTGCAGCAGGTGGGCTCCTTAGTTGTGGCTTGCGGGAGCCTTAGTTGCAGCACATGGGCTCCTTAGTTGCAGCAGGTGGGCTCCTTAGTTGTGGCACACGAACTCTTAGTTGCAGCATACACGTGGGATCTAGTTCCCTGACCAGGGATCGAACCCGGGCCCCCTGCATTGGGAGCATGAAGTCTTAACCACTGTACCACCAGGGAAGTCCCCTTACCAGTTATTTTAAAATATGTTACTTCTAACTTTCCCAACAGTCCTGCCAGGTAGTTATTACCAGTCTCATTCTACAAATAAAGAAACTGGGACTGAGAGGCTGGTTAACTTGCCCACGGCCACTCAGCTGGTAACAGGGCTCTGTGGTCACATGAATCCTGAATCAATATCCTTGCTACACAGCAGCTTCCTAGGGCCTGGGCGGAAAGATGCTGGAGTCAGTGGGCAGCATGGAGGTCCACCCAGTCCCATACGTGCAGAGAGGCATCACTTGCTGCGGACAACAAAGTCCTCGGTTTGCAGGGGTGCCAGGTGTGGGTGGTGACCAGTGGAGCAGTGTCCATCCCATTGTCGTCTAGGAAGATGTGACCTTTGTGAGTGAAGAGAGGTTCTACTTGGCGCCCCATTCCACCCCAAGACGTGACGTCATAGACCTGGACCGTCCCATCAAAACCTGAGGAAGAACAAGAAAAGCGAGCATTGACGCTGAATCTCTGAATGCTCTACAGAACCAAAAGAGGCTAGAGGATGAGGAATCAAATAGCCACAAGATACTTAAAGGCCAACTGAGGGAATTCCTTGGCGGTCCAGTGGTTTGGACTCTGCGCTTTCACTGCTGAGGGCGTGGGTTCTATCCCTGGTCGGGGAACTAAGATCCCACAAGCTGCGCGGTGCAGCCAAAAATAAATAAATAAATAAAATTAAAGGCCAACTGAAGGGCATGTAACACCTGCCGTCAATGTTGGCGGCTGATGACTCCACGGAGCATATAACAATAAGCATCTGTTGTCCATCTATCAGGTGCCAGGCCCGAGGCTAATCTTGCACTCTCTCTTTTAACCCTCACAACCGTATGAAGTAGGTACTATTATTTTCCCCAAGAAACGGAGGCTTTAGAGACTTTTCAAACCTCTTCCACTTGCCCCCAATTCTAATCCCTCCACATGTGAGTCCCTCTCAGCAGATGGCCTTGTCTCCTACTTGATGGGGGAAAGAGAAGCCTTTAGAGAGAACTACCCAAGCCTGGTTCTGCTCTTCTGCTCTTTCTGGATCCTGCCATGACCAATGACCCTCTCCTGCTCTCTCAACTATTCTTTCAACCTCTACCCCCGTCAGAGGATCCTTTCATTGGCTTTCAGAAACCTCATTACACACCCTCATTCAACTAGATACTGCCGGGCCAGACCCAGGAGCCTGCGGACCTAGCTAGCTTGCTGTAATTCTAAAAGCGAGCAGACTGAGCGGCACCGCTGAGACCCTATCGCCTCTCCTTGGTACAGCCCATGGCTGTACTAGTGTCTCACCATCCGCAGCCTCTCCACCAACCTCAGAACTGAATTCCTGCTGGGACAGGAAAGGCCTGCTACCAACGTGGGGAAGTCTGGTAGCCAGGAGGTGGAAGGACCGCCACTGAAGAACCTGGAGAGCTAATTTGGAGCTTTTCTGTGAGCAACTTTAACTTCTGGGGCCAGATTTACTACGGGACTACGGGCTCCTTCCTGAGCACCCAAGAGTCCCCGGAAGACACAGATCAAGTGACAGACACAAAATCCTCTCAGCAGTACCTGAAATGGCCAAGCAGTTGTCCAGGCCTGGAGCCCAAGTCACTCGCAGCAGCTCTGGGTCAGGGCTAGGCGTGGACACTGGGCACTGGACCAAGCTCACCGGCTGGCAGAGATCCCGGGGGTCAAGAAGACAGAGCTGCCCGTCCGAGCCAAGGCTGGCCATGCTGGGCCCGGGGCCCCGGCCCCCAGCTTCTGCACACCACCTCCCTCCAGTGGACCCAGAGCCGGGCCTGAGGTTCTCTGATGGGGCCCACTTCTGGCGGGTGTCGACAAGCCCCAGGCGGCCCGAGGTGCAGCAGAAGGCAAAGGTGGCTGCGTCCAGGACCTGCAGGCTACTCAGCAACTCGCCGTCACTGACACCTGGACGGCGGGGCGAGAGGAGAAAAGTGGCTGCAGTCAGATGGGTCCAGAGGTTTGGCGCCGTTGGCTGGTCCAAGCCCCTTCCTCTGGGCAGCTCCCCACCAGCCCCCGGCCGAGCGAACCACGTCCCGCCACCTTCTCATCTCACACGGTCCACCCGGCTGGTTGGGTGCTGGTCCCGGGACTGCCTTCCCCAGCCCCAGAACAGGGGCCCCGAGGCCTAGCCTTGCCTCTCACTCATCTCGTTTCCCCAGCAGCTGGCACACAGGGTTGGATTCGGTTTCCAGCGTGGCTGGGTGGGGCTGGGAGGAGCTGGCAAGGGGCTGCAGTACCTGAGCTGTACGTGGTCTTCTGCGATTCCAGATCCACCACCTTCAGACTGCTGAGCCTGGCCCCGTGGAGGACTCCAGGCGCCGCCGACGAGAAGATGGCCACCCTGGGCCAGACACGCCCCTCCTTCTCGTGCACATCAATGGTGCTGACAGCCTTAATGACATCTGGGGGGAGATGGAAGCAGCTGAAGTCCAGAATGTTAATGCAGGTTTGAAACATTGCATGATGAAGGCCTGCCAGAAGGTCAGGGGAGACAGAGGCTCACGGCTGGCGAGAGAGGATGTGGAGACATAATCACTGTGCGTTGTGTTTACTTTTTGGAAACTGTCAGAAGCACTGTAGTTTCTCTATAATTTGTCTTATGAACTGTTTTGCAAATGGGAGATAATGAATCACAGCAGCCATCTCAAAACCTCCCAAGCAGTTCTGGCTTTTTATAGTTTTGCAGAGAACAAATAAAGGAAGAAAAAAGGAAAGAACACACCAATGATGTTGTTTACACCTTAACTGAAAATAACAGGAACGGAGTTCATGAAGTAATATTATTTCTTCAAAAACATGTCCCATGACCTCAAGCAATTGGCCGAATCCTAACGGGTCAAGGTTATAACACAGATGTCTTTGTCTTCAAACATAAACAGGGCAAGAAAGTCCACATCTGTTTTACACTGAACGTTAAAAAGACATACTTGCCCTCAGGTTAAATCAAATTTTAGCTTTTTTCACCTCAGTCTGCTTCAACAGCAGACAGGTTCCCGTCTCTGCATTCTCCCTTTATAACATAGTTCAGAACAAGCAGTCTGCTGTACAAACTACTTAAAGGGAGATGCCTATTTTCCATTTTATATTTTCTTGCTCCAAGAGGGAGCTCACTGTTTGGTTTTGCATTCTCTGAAGAAAATGGAGATCTATGTATTTTTAAATTCTAGAGGATAGGTAAGAGGATGAGGAAGGGACAGATGAGAGAAGGAACACTAACATGGCTTATCAAGCGAGCACGTGGCAGTCAGTTCCCTGGAGACAGTTCACATACAAGGAGTCACAGACGGTGCGGCCAGGCTGGGCTAGGATGCAGAGGCCCCTTGAGTCCCGCTCCCCACGCCACAGACTCTCAGTGCACTTCGTCTAGACTTGTTGAACATGACTGCTCTACCCTAGGAGCCGTGGAGGTCGGAGCAGACACAACAGCTGAGCCTCAGGACCGTGTGTCTCCGGGGAGTGCCAGTGAGGCTGCGATTCACACCAGCCTAGGCCAGCTTGCCTCACTCCCCGGGGCCCCATTTCAGCGGCTCCCTCTTGCCCTTCCACAGCCTCTGAGGGCCTGGAACACATTCCCCAGGACCTGCTGCTCTGAGCCAGGGCTGGTTCTCAGATGTGATTTGTCCCCTGACGGCCGGGAAGGAGGAGGTCAAGGGAAAGCCTTCAAAGACCTATTTCAAAGATGCACTAGAAAACAAAGGCTTCAGAGCTCCTGACTGGAGAGTTGTGCTCCGTAGTTACAACAGGAAAGCAAGGCAGGTTCCTCCTCATCCCCTCTCTCGTCAGTGTTAAAATGCCCCCTTTAGGAAATCCACACCAACTAGCCAAATGAAAAGAAGAACTACTACAAAATCAAAGCAAAAGATGCAGTGAGGCACCACCAAGAACTGGGCAATAAAAGAAAGAAGGCTGTCTGAAGATTAAACCAACAGAACGGGTCAGAGCTGCAGTAGGCACTCTCCTTAAGGAGTCAGAATGGCTCCAGACCTGCAGTACTGAGCTAACGTATTACCACGTCGAAAGGAAAAGTGGTGGCCATGAGAGGGGGCTGTTCAGCCACAAAGGCAAAGAAAATGCTGGGGCCCGTCCACGGCAGAGAGAGCCACTCCAGACTGAAGTTAACTTCAAAGTAGAGGCTGCGGGAGACATTCAGCTGAGGCTGTTAGGTACGTCTCCACCTAAAGACCTTCCCAGTGGACTCCTCAGCCCCAGAGCGGAGAGGAGAGGCCACAGGCCCTCCCTCCAGGGGCCTGGAGAGCCAAGCCTTCACAAGTTCTATACTCTCTGCCTAAGAGAGCTTATGAAAACACCATTTGGAAGCCTCAGAGCTGATTCCTCTTGTTATGGTTATGTTTACCATGCAGGCTTTGATTAGGTTAGGTCTTCTATAGGAAAAGAAAAAGGATCTGGAATATTCCACTTTTAGGGATACTTATTTTTTCATTATAAACTAATAAATCTGCGTTCTGGTTTATACAGCAGTCCTGTGGGTCTGGTGAGCGCGTCTGCCCCTAATAACAGATTAGATTTGTTCTGGGTGTGCTGACGGAATCAGGTTTCTGAGATACCAAAGCTGTGGGTCAAACCTGGACCTTGGAAAATTGACCAAGATAATGCTACGTTTTCAGGCGTCTAGGAAAACACCTGGCCAGCCTTCCGCAGATTCTGGAATATTCTGCACTAATAACCAGGGGAAGGTAACTATCTGATTTCCTACTCTCATATGAGTGTCAGAGCAAGTCTCCTTGGGCCTAGCTCTCCTGGGCCTGGGGCTACAGGTTCTATATGGCACCTGGTACCCCAGGCACTGTCAGGACAAAAGAGCTCCAAGGCACCCTCCTCATCTTTAAACCATTGCTGCCCCACGCAGCCTATTTTTAGGGAAAGATAAAAAACAACTATAAGTTACTGACATAAGGATAGACATAGAGATCACTGGAACTGAATGGAGAGTCCAGAAATAAATCCTTATATTCACGATCAACCGATTTTCACCAAAGGCACCAAGGCAGGTCAGTGGAGAAAGGCCAGGCTTTTTGACAAATGGTGCTGGGACAACCAGACATTCACATGCAAAAAGATGAACTCAGACCCTTCCCCTCATATCTACCATACACAAAAGTTAACTCTAAAGAGATCACAGACTTAAATGTTTGAGCTAAAACAATAAAACTTTTGGAAAAAAAAACACTGGGGAATATCTATGGATTAAGTAAAGATTTCCTAGATATGACACTGTTTTATTATTAAAACAGACCTCATCAAAATTTAAAACATTTATGCTTCAAAGGACACTATTAAGAAAATGAAAAGACAGGGAGAAAATATTAGCAAAACATATATCTGATAAATAACATGTATCTAGAATGTACAAAAAACTCACAAGTCAATAAAGACAAAAGAGCCAATATAAGCACCAAGAAAGCAAGGAACATCTATGTGAGTGCTTGCTGTTATATCCGCAGAAACTTGCCCAATGCTTGACACATTGGAAACACACAATGTATAACAACTGAATGATGAAATGTTAGCTACTGCTACAAATAACAGTAATAATAATAATAATTATTATTATTATGTGCCCTTTCATAAGTAGATCTTACTTCCAGGAACCAGATCTAAGCAAAATGGTGGCACAGACTATGTTGCCAGTCAGTAAATACCCTACGACCTTTTTTTCAGAGCCTCTACATACTATACTGAGATCAATTATTATTATCTAACTACAGTTACCACCAGGCATAGTTATAAGCAGACTCTGAAGTCAGACTAGATTTAAGTCTTGGTTCTGCGACCATCTTTGTGACTTTGAACAAGTTAGCCTCTCTGGGAAAGAGTTTGTTCTCAGACTCATGAGAATTTAATGAGATCACACATGGAAAGTGATTAGTACAGTGACTGGAATATAATATACACTCATTAATACTACTGTTACATCTTATAGATTGTTAATTAATCCAAACAAGTATCTATTAAAATGTACAGTGAAACTGGAATGTCAAAGGGCCTGTGACAGCATGTTATCTCAGCCTGCTAGGGGGAAAAAAAATAACAACAAAACACCCTTAGGAAGATTTGAATAGGCATTTTACCAAAGATACATGAATGGCTAATAAGCATATAAGAAGATGCTCAACATTATTAGTCATTAAGGAATTGCAAATGAAAGCCACATGATATACAATTTCACATCCATTAGGACAGCTTTAATAAAAAAGACAGATAGGGCTTCCCTGGTGGCGCAGTGTTTGCGAGTCCGCCTGCCTATGCAGGGGACACGGGTTCGTGCCCCGGTCCGGGAGGATCCCACATGCCGCAGAGCGGCTAGGCCCGTGAGCCATGGCCGCTGAGCCTGTGCTTCCTGAGCCTGTGCTCCGCAACGGGAGAGGCCACAACAGTGAGAGGCCCGCGTACCACAAAAAAAAAAAAAAAAAAAAAAAAAGACAGATAATAACAAATGTTGGTGAGGACATGGAGAAACAGGAACCCTCATACACTGCTGGTGGGAATGTAAATGATGAAGCCATTCTGGAAAAGAGTTTGGGAGTTTCTTAAAAAATCAAACATAAATTTACCACATGATACAGCAATTTTATTCCTAATGTCTATCCAAGACATATGAAGACATATGTCCACAGAGACTTGTACATGAATGTTCTTAGCAGCATTATTCCTAATAACCAAAAATCAGATCCATCAACTGGTGAACAGATAGACAAATGTGATACATTCATAAATAGAATAATGTTCAGCCATAAAAAGGAACAAACTGCTGATACACGTTATGACATTGTATGACATGGTGGACCTCAAAAGTACTATGCTCAGTGAACGAAGCCAGATACAAGAGACCACATATTGTATGATTCCATGGATATGAAATATCCAGAAAAGGCAAATCTATCATAGAGACAGAAAGCAGACTAGTGGTCAGCTGGGGCAGGGTGTGGGCATGGGGGTTAATAGTAATTGGCATGATGGATCTTACTGGGGTCATGAAAATATCCTAAAACTGATTATAGTTGCACAACTTGTTAAATTTACTAAAAAAAAATCACTGAACTGTATACTTAAAATGGGTGACTTTCAATAAAATTATGAAAAAATAAACAATCATAACTACAAATAAGTATATACACACACCTGGAAGCTACAGCATAAGACAAGTGACAAGGAAGAAACAACAAAGGAAAGTCCACAGGGTCAGTGACCTCAAAAACCAAATGAGGACCAGAACCACCTTCCTGCGGCAGTGAAGCTTGGGGAGAAGCCAACAGCTGCTACCGGTTTCTGGGAAGCATCCAGGTGAGGCAGAGGACCACACAAGCCAAGGGACAGTTCCAAGAGCGGCTGCCTTTGCCTCTGAGGCCCGCTTCCATGCTGGTCAGCAATGCTCTAACCCAAGGAGGGATGGCAGGGGCTGGATCAGGGCTGCAGGCTCCGGTGCCTGCCTGACAGGGGAACCGCAAACCTCCTGCTGGAGGGGATACTATGAGGGAACTCCCCCGACTCCCAGAGGAACAGGACTAACGCTTCCTGCGCCTTTCCCAACTTTCCTGTTCCCGTTGGGTGGCAGAGTGACGTCTCTGCGTGGGAGACTGGTCAGCGCAGCCTCGTGCTCACTCACTGTTTTCCCTCCCTGAGAACAGCATGCCTGCAGTGAGAGGTGACCTCCCTGCTGCCCTCGCTCTGCCCCTGCCTGGGGTGGTAGAGGCCCAAAGTTCACCAGGTGCTCTGCCTCTGGCTGGGCTGGTAAACTCAATTCATGAAGCAAGCTATAGGAAGCTCCACCTGGGGCTTGTGTGCGCTGCTGTGGCTGCTAATTCACCTTTGCTGCATTCAAGTAGATACTGCATTAAAAAAAAAATTCTTTGGCCACGCCATGTGGCATGTGGGGTCTTAGCTCCTCGACCAGGGACTGAACCCGTGCCCCCTGCAGTGGAAGCACAGTCTTAACCACTGGACCGCCAGGGAAGTCCCAGTAGATACTGCATTTTAATTCCCACTGGCTCTGAGTCTGTTTCGTTTCTTTTTTTTTTTTTTTTTTTTTTTTTTTGTGGTATGCGGGCCTTCCTCTGTTGTGGTCTCTCCCGTTGCGGAGCACAGGCTCCGGACGCGCAGGCTCAGCGGCCATGGCTCACGGGCCCAGCTGCTCCGCGGCATGTGGGATCTTCCCATACCGGGGCGCAAACCCGGTTCCCCTGCATCGGCAGGCGGATGCGCAACCACTGCGCCACCAGGGAAGCCCTCTGAGTCTGTTTCTTAACTGGCTCAGATTAGGGATTGGGGGTGTGAGAGTAACAGGCTTTCCTACAAACCCAACCCCGCCGAGTCAAAGTCACTTACCGCTGTCCTCCGCAACCTGCCACACCTGCAGGTAACAACCGGGAAGGCCACTGGTCACCAGCAACCTATTCAGGATGGATAGGAAATCTCAGCCCAGACAGTGGGGAGCTCACCCACATAGCCCTCAGCCTCTCCCTCCCCAGCCCACTCAGCTTGGGATTCCTACACTCCCCGTATCAGGAGAGCTTATGCAGGGAGGGGTCATCAAGATCAGTCACCCTCATTTAACAGAGGAGGAGCAGGCTTGTTCCCCTGTAGGGACAGGTCCACAGCTCACAGAGAGTCGTGGGACTGGGCCCTGGCTTCCAAGTGGCATGACGTGTGCTAGAGGACCCAGCAGGGAGCCTGAACACAGAACCCTCACCCAGAGGCTCTGGCCTCTGCCAACTGAGCTATTAGCCCCAACCACTCACCACCAGCTCTCTGAGAAACTAAGAGCATCTCTTCTACTTTATATCTATTCCCTAGAGCAACGCCAGCAATCTGTGGGTTACCATAGTCAAGAGGTCTGTGAGGGACCGTAAAGCCACCGAGCACTGGTTTCTTTGTATTCCAGATCTGTGTGTGCACATGCCCTCCCATGTGCCCCTGTGCTGAGGTGGGATGGGGAGGGGTGGTGATAAAGATACAGGATACCCCTAAAGTTCCAGCCACTCCATCCTGAATGGAAAGTCTGGGTCACAGAGCTGACCATACCTGGTGTCTGGCACATACTTCAGATCAAAGACAGACCTGTCTGAAAATCCTCCATGGCGTACCTTGAAATCTCTTTCAGGGAACAAGCCCTAAAATACAAAGGGGTGGCCAATCAGATAGGGGACCGCTCTCCAAAGGAACGTTTCAGACAAGTTCTAGGTAAGGAGCCATATCCCAGCCTGGCAGGAAGCCACGGAAGCTCAGGTGGCAATGATGCTTCTCTGGGCAGGGCCTCAGGGAGCTGTTATTTGCAAATGTTGGTCTCAGCTGCTTACACAGATGGCTTCCTTTCTTTCCTGCGCATCCAAAACATTTCTTCTAACCTTTCACCACAGCACAAGTGTTATATTCCAAGGCTTCGTAGAGGAGTCACAGAGGCTTAACAGAGAAAGGTGGAATGTATCAGCCAACTAACACAGCCCCATTCCTCCTCCCCACACCTCGCACTGGAAGTTAGGTGGGTTCTTCTAGCAATAAAAATACAACTGCCAGGACTTCCCTGGTGGCTCAGTGGTTAAGAATCCACCTGTTAGTGGTTAAGAATCCGCCTGCCAATGTAGGGGACACGGGTTCGAGCCCTGGTCTGGGAAGATCCCACATGCTGCAGAGCAACTAAGCCCATGAACCACAACTAATGAGCCTGTGATCTAGAGCCCGCGAGCCACAACTACTGAGCCTGTGCGCCACAACTACTGAAGCCTGCATGCCTAGAGCCCGTGCTCTGCAAGAGAAGCCACCGCAACGAGAAGCCCGTGCACCACAACGAAGACCCAAAGCAACCAAAAGTAAATAAAATTTAAAAAAATAAATAAAAAAAGAAAATGCATGGTATTAAAAAAAAAAAGAATCCAACTGCTAATGCAGGGGACACGGGTTCGATCCCTGGTCCGGGAAGATCCCACATGCCGCAGAACAACTGAGCCCGTGCACCACAACTACTGAGCCTCTGCTCTAGAGCCCGCGAGCCACAACTACTGAAGCCTGTGCGCCTAGAGCCCATGCTCCGCAACAAGAGAAGCCACCGCAATGAGAAGCCCGTGCACCACAGCAAAGAGTAGCCCCCGCTCACCGCAACTAGAGAAAGCCCGTGCAGCACCAAAGACCCAATGCAGCCAAATAAATAAATAAAATAAATAAACTAATTAAAAAAATTACAACTGCCAATTATCCAGTGCTCACTGTGTCAGCCACCCTGTTTAGTGCTTTACTTTATCACGTTGAATTCTTACAACCACCCTGTGACCTGGGCAGTATAATTATCCCTGTTCTAAAATGACAAAGCCAAGGCACAGAGAGCTTAAGCAACTCTTCTAAGGTCACAGGGGTTATGTTATACATCTGAACCCAAGTCTGTCTAACCGAAGTCCATGCTCTTAGCCACTAGACTCTACTATCTCCACATGAGGAACCAGAGGCAGGGGAAGAGGAGGTGGCCACAAGAGAACAGAAGGAAAGCCAGGGGTGAGGTGGGAGGTAAATCAGGTCTCTCATCAAGGCTCAATTTTGGTGAGCTCCTGACTCAGCTTGAGGGGTAGGGATGAGGAAGATCAGGAACATTAGGAAGGAAATTTACCCAAGGGCAATAAAGGCAGGACTGATCTAGCCAATGAGCCTGAGTGATTTTATAGTAACATTAGGCAGCTATCAACTCTTCGTGACACATTCTTATCTCTTGGCTTCTGGATCACTGGCCTTTTCTGAGACTCCTCCTACTTCAAAGACTATTCTTTCTCAGTACTCCTTGTGGGTTCATCATCTTCCTCTACCCATTTCTTAAATGTTCTCCCTGAGGTTCTGTCTTTAGCCATCTTCTCCTTTTATTCTTTATATACTACACATTCATCCTAGGTGGTCTTAACCATTCTAAGGTTTCAACCACCCTTCATACTCTAATTGCTCCCTAAATTTTTTTTTTTTTTCCGGCCGTGTAGCATGGCTTATGGGATCTTGGTTCCCCGACCAGGGATTGAACCCGGGCCCCCTGCAATGGAAGTGTGGCGTCTTAACCACTGGACCACCAGGGAATTCCCCCTAAATCTATTCTTGATAAAGTATAATTGACTTCTTGCTCTAGGAGCCCTCTGTAAATCACAGGATTTTCTGTACAACTTACCTCTGTGCACATTTGCGTCCCTTTATTAGACTATAACGGCAGGCCCAGGGCTTACAGTTTCTCTCTTTCTAGTATCCAGGACAATATTTAGTAGACAATAGGAGCTCCATAAAGGTTTAATAAATGAGTAGAAGTAGACACATATACTCAGCATAAATATTTCAAGTTACCTGGTTTTCTTTTACAGAAAGTCTGAGAGGTAATAACAGATGAAGAATCTCATTTTTTTTCAGGCTTTCATAGCCAGCAACCAAGATTCCTG
This sequence comes from Physeter macrocephalus, assembly GCF_002837175.3. Lineage (NCBI taxonomy): Eukaryota > Metazoa > Chordata > Mammalia > Artiodactyla > Physeteridae > Physeter > Physeter macrocephalus. The sequence continues at coordinate 13,009 of NW_021146649.1, forward strand.
GAAAAAGAAGCAGAATAAGCTGTGACAAAGTGCTAGAAAGATTCTGGACCATGGCTGGGTCCAGACACTCTGCCAAATCTTCCAAAGCAAAGATAAACTCTTCTGCCATTGGTATGCAGCCTTGTACTGAGGGATGGAAGAGATCTAGATCTTCATAAGAGAAATATAATGCTGATGGGGCATGAAATTGCTGCAAGTGACCAAGAGGCCCTCAAGCTCCCAGAAGAGGGGTTGGATCCCTCTGGGCTGAGCTCCTGAGTTCCAGCTTGAGGAGTGGTTCTTCAGGGCCAGGCAGGGCATATCACCTTTGTCACCAATCCATTCAAGGACTCGAGTGGCTCCCGAGAGGTCGAATGCATGGAAATCCTGGTACCTGCATGATAGGGACACAACGTCACACGATGCATGGCACTTTACAGCTGTTAAAGAACCTGAGATGTTAGCATGGTTCAGCAGTTGGGGGCCCAGGCTCTGGAATCAGGCAGAACTGGGATCAAGTCTTGTTACACATTTCATCCCTGTGTGACTGGGAGCAGGCCAGTCACAATTTCCCTGAGCCTCATCCTCATCTGTAAAATGTAACTTCTAGAGTACTCAGATTTCACAAGGTTGATGTGAGGAATCGAGATAATCTTTGTTTAAGGTTTAACTCAGAGCCTGGCGCAAAATAGTCACTTATGTTATTATTATCCTCCACAAGCACTGCCCCTACTAGTACTTCACACAATTTGCGCACACAGGAAGGTGCCATTTCCCAGCTGCGGGAGCCGAGGCCCAGGCGGAGTCCTCCGTACAGGTCCCGCCCCACATGCCGCGGGTTCCCTGCGTGCTCCATGCCGCGCCCGTCCGCCCCCAAGCTAGCTCCAGGTCCGGATTCCAAGTCCCAGGCCCACACGATTTACAAGCGCAAGGATTCCACCAGCCAGTCCTCCGCGGGCTCCATGGCAACTGTCGCTTCCGGTACCTCACTTCCGCCTCTGAACCTTCCTGGGCAAGCGCGGCCCTCTCGCGAGGAGTGGGGCGCGGCCTGGTCTGACCCGGGGGCGGGGCCTTAGAGGTGCCGTAGCGGCGCCGCGGACCTGCAGTACCCTTAGCTAGTTAGGTCTGGGATTCTCCGTATAAACTCTCCTGGAAACAAGACGCAAATTTAGGGATTCCCAGGATGTCAGTTCCGGGAGGGGCCTGAGGGACCAAATACACGCTCTTTATGACCGGGTATTTGCAGATCAGAGGAAAAGGCCAGATAAAATACAGGACACCCGGTTAAATTCCAATTTGAGGTAAACAACAAATAATTTTTTTCGTTTAAGTATGTCCATGAAATATTTAGGATATCTTATACGCAAATATTATTCATTGTTTATCTGAAATTCGAATATAACTGGGTGTCCTGTATTTTTATTTGCTAACTGGCGATCCCACAAGGCTAGAGAAAAGAGTAAGGGGACCTCGGGTCTGGATCCCAGCTCAGCTCTCTCCTGGGTATGTGCTGGGCACTCCCCTCAAAGCTTGGCCTGAGGATGAAATCAGGTAAGCAAAGCCCTACCGTGTAGTGTAGGTGGGAGCTTTTACAGGTGGGAAACAGGAGAGACTTGCCTCTGCCGGTAGGTGGCAGAGGCGAGAGTAGAAAAGCGCCTGGCAGAGGACCTGGCATACAGCAGGCGTTGAGTACCTGCTTCCTGAATGAGTGAATGAGTAGGAGTCAAGAGTCAGTGCCAGACTGGTGCCACGGAGTGTCCTGGGCTCTTTGGGGCCAGCCCCATCTCACTGAACTCTGGGTCTTTCAGTCTCCTTTCCCTCCCATCCCCTCTAACATGGGTAGAAAGAGAGGACCAGACAGTCTATGTAAAGAGCAGGGTTTTATTCACAACTTCAACAGGGAAGCAAGAAATACAGCAAGGACATCATCTGCATCTGCATTGGCGATATTCCTGGCAACCCAACCAGAAATCACAGTAACGGAGTAACAGAGATGTGAGCCCATGATTTACATCCAGGTGGAGCCGCCAGGGTCCCATTCAGCACCTTTCCTGGGTGGGCACAATCTAAGCCATGTCATCTTGTCTTCCTGATTAATGGCATCACTTCTGCAGCATTTGCACCAGCACCCTCCTGTACTGAAGAGGAACACACAGAGGAATTGGCCTGAGCAGGGGGACAGATGGTAGGGGCATCCTGCCATTCCTAAGTGCTAGGCATCCACAGAGGTAGGCAGGGGCAGGCACCCCAGTGCCTTTCTCCCTGAAGGGCCTGGGAGGGGTCAGGGTAGTGGTTTTCTCAGAATAACAGCCTTAACCTCACAGAGTGGTACTGACAGTCAAAGGAGATCATAGAAGTAAAGTCCAAGTACCATGCCTGGCCCTGGGCCGGACAGTGTTTTTACTCCCCCACTTCCAGCTCTGCCCAAGACCTCACTTCTGAAGTCCCACCCCCCAGGGCTAAGTACTGCTTCCTCTGAGATTCTCTAGTTGGTCTTCTTGTTTCAGGCCTTCGAGACCAGTGGCCCTGGATGGGACATTGTCTACCTTCAGACTCAGCCAGCCCGAGCACCTGGCCCTTACATCTGAGGTCTCCAGAGGCTGGTGGTTCTTTTTTTTTTTTTTTTTTTTTTGGCCACACTGCGCGGCATGTGGGATCTTAGTTCCCCATGGGGCTGGGGATGAACCTTCTGTAGGGAATGCCCCTCCCTTCTTTCAAAATGTACATACTATATGCTAGGCACGGTGGGGGACACAAAGTTAAGTCAGCCACTGGTGCTGCCAGGAAGCTCACAGACTGGCAACAGCTCCTGTTTACTAAGTGCTTTCTATGCATTAGGCATCATGCTCAGCATGTGACACAAATGGTCTCATTTAAGAGGAGAGGGGCACTACTGTTCCCATTTTATGGTTGAGGAAGGTGAGGCTTGGAGAGGTTAAATGACATTTCTAAGGTCACACAGCTACTAAGTAGCTAGCTTATGTGCCCAGCATGCTGTCACCAGAGACCCCATTCTACCACGTCACACTGCCTTCTTCACATAGCAGCGAAGTACCAGGGAAGGTGGTGTGGGATGGGGACAGCGCCAGGAACAGAGAATGGAGGAGCTGCCCCTCTGCCAGGCTGGAGATGAAAGCTGGCTTGGCTCCAACTCTGGGGCCTTGAACCCCATAGGTCAGTGGTTTACAACCCAGGGTGATTTTGGCTCCCTCCACTGTCCCCTCCCCAGAGGACCTCTGGCAACGTCTGGAGGCATTTTTGGTTGTCCTAACAGTATCTATCCATACTCTAGTGGATAGAGACGAGGGACGCAGCTAAGCTTCCTACACTGCACAGGACAGCTCCCACAACAGAGAACTTTCCAGCCCAGAATATCAAGTGCTGGCGTTGAGAAACCCTGCCACTGGTCACTGAGGCAGACGAGAGACTGGGAAGAGCACTGGTCAAGGTGAACAAGGTCTAGACTCTGTCTTGGCTGCTGACTAATTCTTTTTATCCCTTCTCTGAGCCTCAGGGTCCCAACAGGCACATACAGGGCACAGCAAAGGTGGACAGCTGGGGTGGGGCAAGTCTGTGTAGACTGGGGTGGAGGTAGGGGAAGGTCCTGCTGGAAGAAGCTGGATAATCCCAGGCTGTAACTTTAGACTGGGTAATGGGTGAGGGGATCGTCTTCCGCTACTTTTTGTTCCATGGGGCTTGCTGGGAAGGTCAGCTTTCTTTCTTCAGAATCCTCTCCGTTTGAGCTCTAGATCACAGGGAGAGCCTAGAATCGCTGACTTTCTTGGGTGGGCCTATCACACCCTGGCTGGGTACTCACACCGGAAGCCCAGTGCTGGATCCAGGGGCAGCCCTGGCTGAGCCTCTCCCGGGCCTGGCTCACCTGGGTGTGAGGTGCTGGGCCACTGAGGCTCATGCCCAGAGCTTTCTTTTGCAGGAGGATCCTGAGCAGATCATGACTCAGCTGCAGTCTCTGGTCCCTCAGGGAGATGTGGGGAGCTGTCCCCAATAGGGATGGGCTGGGGGCCTCCAGACTCTTCTTGCCCATGAAGTGACCTAGAAAGGAGGTGCCGAGGCACAAGGAAGTCAGGGAGCAAGGATCCTATCCCAGTGGGAAAGCTCCCCATCTCTCCCACTTTTCAGTTTTCATGGCAGGAAGACACACAACCCTCCTCCTCGTCGCCAGGAGCCACAAAGACCGCGGGTGGTGGCAAAGCTTGTACCTCAGCTTTTCCTGAGCAGGTAGATGGGGTGGAGGGCATGGCACAGCTGGAAGGAGGGTGGGATGCCCCAGGGCCAGGAAGAAACTCTGCCAGTTGTGCTGTCTGCTTAGAAGAGGGACGGGGAACGGCAGAGAAGGAAGTGGAGAACAAGAGGTGTCTGGAAGGTGGAGGTGCAAAGAGAAGACACACCAGAGGTTAGAAGATTCAGTAGAGTCTAGTCTAAGAGAAGGGGCACGGGCTGGCAGGTAGATTTAGGATCCAGCCCCAGCTCTGCTTTAAACTGGCTGGGTGAGTGATTTAACCAAGTCACTGGGTCTGGGTCTCAAGTTCCCCATCTGTTAGATGAGTTCCAGGGTCCCCTCTAGCCTGGACACTAGTGTCCATGGCTGAGGAGAGGCCAGAGAAGGAAAATGGGGTCAGAGCAGGGTGGGGGGGGCGCTTGCCCGTACCGTGAAGACTTACCGGTGGCCCAGAGATTGCCCCGCGGGTGCCCTCGGATCTTGCTGGCCCGGCTGCGGGGCTCCGGGAGATCCCAGCTAAACGGGGCGGCGCCGGCAGCGATCAGAGCGAAGAGCAGAAGGCCTCCGAGCAGCCGAGCGCTCCGCGCCCGCAGGGTCATGGCTGGGTGCCGGCTGCGCCTCTGTTCAGGTGCACTTAGCCGCGGCTCAGTTCCCTGACGCGCGCCTTCCCTCCTTTTAAACCCGCGCCCCTGGGGGCGGAGCCTGCCCCGAAGAGCCCGCCCCCGGCGCGCTCACTGCCGCTCCTGCCCCGCCCTCCTCCGACCCTCTTGTCCTCGCCAGCCCTTGGGCGGGGGTCTCGGTCAGGGGCCCCCTCCACAGCCCGCAAGGCCTCACTCCTAACCCCACGTGGGCACCACTTCCTCAGGGCGTTCGGGCCCAAGCCCGCCACCTTCAAGCTGGGGACCTGGGCAAAGCCGGCTCCCCTGGCCCTCCCTCACCGCTCCCAACGGCTTTCGGCCAACGAGCGGTTCCTTCACCTCTGAGCCTCTTTCTAAGGGTAGAAAAGAGGGCGAGGACGCCTCCTGTGTAACACAGGCATTACAGTGCCCAGCATAGTGCCAGGCACCAGAAGAGCTCCATAAAATGCCAGTCGGCCCTTCCCTCCTGGGGAATCTAACCGGGTTCACCCAGCTCTCTGCCTTCTCACAGCCGGCACTCACCAGGTGCTGTAGAAATCACAGCAGGTGCTCAGGGTAGGAGTGCAGAACGATGGATGGCCGAGCCCTCCCGTCCCCCACCCTCCCCCCACAAATGGGCGCCCAGCTTGGGAGAGACTGGCTTATCAGTTGGCCAGAAGGCAGATCTTTGGGTCAGGGGAGTGAAAAGCACGCTGGACCAAGAGTCCATATACAAGCTGTGTGACCTCACTGACCCTCACCTTCTTCAATTGTAAAATGGCAATAACCACATTGCCCTATTTTTAATAGTTTTACATTTTTTGGCCCAATTATTTTGTGGCAGGAAGCAACAGTCCTATAGGACTCCCTCTCAAAGTCAGCACTCTCCTTCTCCAAAGGAGCTGTCCAGACTTGTCTTGGAAAGAAATTTTAGGTCAGTGGCAGCACTTAATGAATAGAAGACACTGTGTTCCAGAATAATACATTTATTTTTGCTTAAATGTTTACTAAACACCAATGTTCAGAGCACTATGCCAGGCACAGGAAGGCAGGGACACAAAAGATTGTGCCCTGTTCCCACAGGAGTTTACCGTCTCATTAGAGAGGCAGAGTACAAAAGGAGTGAATGATGGAGGAGCAGGGTACTGACCAACCCCTGGGCCCTGGACTCTTCTCAGAAACACTGCACAGTGTGGCTGTGACCGAACCTACTCCCCAGTCTGGCTCAAAAACGGTACTTGCTATTATTACTCTTGCCGTATCTAGCTCAGCAAGGCCTGCTAGCTCTGTGGATCACCATCTTAAAAGGGGAAGCGTGTATGAGAAGCTGGTTGTCATGCTGAGCTCCCAGAAACCACGACACACAGGACAAGGACACTCCATTTCCGGCCCAGGCTTTTTTCCCAATCTCCTTGCTTCTCATCTCCCACCCTGGCATTTACACCTCTCTGTATTCTTGTCACTGCTTAGCCATGGTGTACAGATATAGCTCTCATCACCTTCCCATAATAATCATTCCCTTTTCAACCCCCTCCCTCTCCTCTGCATCAATCACAGCACCCATCCTATCTTCTCTGGTCCTCGGTCATAGAAATTAGGAGGTGGTACTGAGTGCTGCCTCACTTAAATGCTTGAAGGAATCTTATTTGGTAGGTTTATCTCTCATTTTATAGCTGGAAGCTGGCTCAGAGGTTGAGTCACTTGCCCAGATGTCACACTGGAATCAGACTTCTGGGCTGTTCAGATCACTCTGTCAGGCCCCCAGAGTCATCAGGGACAGATGCTGCTTTCCCTAAACCACACCCACTCCAGTTTTACCTTTCCATTTAAATATCAAGTTGGTTTAGATTTCTCAAGGGGGAGAGGGAGCAGGCACTGACTGAGTTTCACCTCTCTTCTGCAGGTGACCCTGGGACCTTCGTTCTGCTCTGACAGGTTCATTTATACTTAAGCAAGCCTCCTCTGACATAGCCTGCACTCGCAGCTCCAACCACAGCTGTGAAAATGACCCCAGATGCCCCTAGGATCATTTTATCTGTCAGCCTAGCACAGGAAAAAAGGGGCCTCCGAGGACCCTGGGGAAAGAAGCAGGGCAGCAGCTCCACAGCCAACTATCAAACACTGTCCCAGGAATGTGAAGCATCAGGCACTGCAGAGAGGCGGGCTTGCCCAAGACAGCACTTCCAAGTGGGATCCCTCATGGAGTGCTGGGCTGAGTTTAGAATGAGGATCTAAACTGCAGACTGCCTGTTCCCCAAGTCCTCTCTCCCACCAGGAAGAATGACAGTGAATCACATGCACGTGCATGGAGAAGCTCTTCAGAGCGCACTCTTTTTAATAAATTTATTTATTTATTTATTTATTGGCTGCGTTAGGTCTTCGTTGCTGTGCGCGGGCTTTCTCTAGTTGCGGCGAGCGGGGGCTACTCTTCATTGCGGTGCGCGGGCTTCTCATTGCCGTGGCTTCTCTTTGTTGCGGAGCATGGGCTCTAGGCACGCAGGCTCAGTAGTTGTAGCTTGCGGGCTTAGTTGCTCCGCGGCATGTGTGATCTTCCCGGACCAGGGCTCGAACCCGTGTCCCCTGCATTGGCAGGCGGATTGTTAACCACTGTGCCACCAGCGAAGTCCCCAGAGCTCACTCTTGACCCTCTGAGGTTTCTACAACATTCAAGGACATTCACAGACGATGCAGAGAAGATTCAAAGGACAACCCAAAAGAGGATTAAGGGGTGAAAGATACACGGCAAATCCTCTTATAACCAACACCAACAAAACATTTAAACTGCACCATGTTTTTAATTAAAAATTGCTCGAAATAAAGGACATATATATTGTTTGCTATATTTCATTAAATTGGAATCAATTACAAATAATGTCTTTTCACAGCTGAATCTTTTTTGTTATTGTTTTCCAAAAGCACTTACATGCATGCTCCTTTGATCACCAACACTATTTTGATGTAGTCAAGACTAGTATTATGCCCATTTAATAGATGAGTTAACTCAAGTAAAAGCAAGTTAGCTGCAGACAAACTAAGCAAATGGAGAAAACCAGAGTGTAGACATCAAACACATGAAAGGTACAGAGGACAAAAGAGAAAACAAAAAGCAGAAATTTAAATTAGACATAAATGAGCCTAGAGAAAAAGGATGACAGACCTATTAGAGCTGCTCAGAATAGGATGGTGTAAAATCACTCTTCTGGCAAACCTCTGAGCACAGATCTCAACTGTATGGGTTGCGGAGAGAAAGAGAAATATCCTGGGGTATCTCAGGTCCTGCTCTTTAGTTTCAGAAAGGGGAAGGGGCTGTAGAATCAGAAGAGTGTAATCTTTAAGAGAGGAAGAAAAGAATCAGGGATATTTGATGCAATTTTGCAAAGTCAGAGGGAACACATAGGAACTAGTTAGAATATAAGAACATTAACCATTGATAAGGAACTATTTCAGAAACTTAAATTGCCAAAATACAAAAAAAAATTTTAAGGCAATATTCAAAAGAAAAGAGAAGATACATCTAATGAGAAAGTGATGACGATGCCAACAGTGGCTAAGAAAGCTAAGCAGCTGCTGCTCAGCTAAATGGCACAGACGCTCAGGGAAGTTATGAAAACCTAAACAAGTGAGAAGCCCCAGGCCCAGCATTCATAAGATTATTTGGGTTTAACAGTCAGGTACTTCAGGGGGCATTTCAGTAACTGAAAGAAATAATCTTTAAACTCCAAAGAGGTTTAAATGCTTGGAAATCTGCCTGAGAATCTCCCTATTTCTAGGGAGATTTACTAATCTGAGCAAATCCATGAAAGAACAACCTAGGGCTTCTAAAGAAGAATACCCAAGGGCCTTGCAATTGTGGGGTTTATTCCAAATAAAAGAGTCTCATTAGATTTTATAAAGGTAGAAGAACTGGGTATGACACCCAGCATTGTGAGGTGATAAAAGCAAGACTTCTGGCTCTGCCATCCATGGACCAGAAGATCCTGAGCAAATCTCTTAACTTCTAGTTTCTCTCTTTTGTAAAATAGAGTTATTCTGAGGACTAAAGGAGAAAAAATAAAAATCTGTTATAAATTCAAAAGCATTTAGCAGAGCACTGGAAAATTCTAAGTACTCAGTATTATTAGCTGGATCCTAGGAAAAGCAAAGCCTGCTTTAACTCTGAAGCCCATTACAGGGAAAAAAGATTCCCTGGATAGCAGCTAAGACCATGGTGTTGACACAACAGTCAACAAAATTCCTTGGCAAAATGCCTATTACATTGTGACTTGTCTGATAAAAACTAAAATGCTGGCGTATCTACCTCAACTATTGACCAATTCCAAGAAACGTGTTCTATAGAGCATTCTCTCTTTTCTTGCTTAAGTAAGTTGTCAGGCTGACAACTCTGATCAAAGCTTCATGCTAGGGCTTCCCTGGTGGCGCAGTGGTTGCGCGTCCGCCTGCCGATGCAGGGGAACCGGGTTCGCGCCCCGGTCCGGGAGGATCCCACATGCCGTGGAGCGGCTGGGCCCGTGAGCCATGGCCGCTGAGCCTGCGCATCCGGAGCCTGTGCTCCGCAACGGGAGAGGCCACAACAGAGGGAGGCCCGCATACCACAAAAAAAAAAAAAAAAAAAAAAAAAAAGCTTCATGCTAGCTGATTTACTTCCTTGCCTGATCTAAGTCCTGAGTACAAATTATTTTAACTAGACTCCTTGAATTAAAGATGGGATCCAGCTTAGCAATCTAAATAAACCGGTCAATTAAAGTAAGGGTTCTACAGAAATGATTCTTGATGGAGAGTAGGTGGCATTCCAGAAACTCCTAAGATTAGCAGAACAAGGATCTATAATTTGAAAGTCATATTGAATATAACTGTATATAAGAGATGAGTAACTAACGTTTTTATAATGCAAACTTAAGAAAAAGCAAGATAAAATATTCTTGGCTGCTAAGGACAAGAGGTTGGATATAACAGACCTGAGAGGAGGTTTACCAGAATGGAGAAGAGGCATGAAATTTTGTTTCTTATAAAAGAACATGAGTTTTTAAAGATTAAGGAACACTGTTCTACAGGAAAACTAACTGAAGGTTCCTAGCTGATTAGATGGGTAGCTGATGTTTTGTGAGGTGGCTTTCTCCAGAAGTAGCCAAACTATACCTATACTAAAGGAACATTCTCTGAAACAGCTCTATGAAAATCATTAGGCTAATTATATAGAGATTATTGCATAACATTACACAGTGTCCTTGCAGTGAGGTCCCAGAAGAGAAATTTCTTGATCTTCGGGTATCATTACAAGTTTTAAAAAACTTCCATTTTATACCCATTCCATGAAGCATAGACATTAGCCCCTAAGGAGTTGAGAACTGATGCTATGGATCTCCTCCAGCAGACAACAGAATCTTTCGATGTGTCTTGTAGGTACTAAACTAACCTTCGATTTTATCCTTTTTTCCTCCCATGCTTATTTCAACACCAGATTCTTCAGTTGTTTATATTTTATCACATAGTACTGGATGTATCTTTATGAGTCACTCCAAATCCTTTTTGGAACAAAGCAGTGTATAAATAAATCAAAAATGTATAAAAGTACTGTGATAGGGACTAAGGGATATACAAGGATGAATTAGAAGCTGGCCCTGTCTTAATGCCTTCAAGGAGCTAGTTGCGGAGCAGGACACAAATAAGACAAACCACTCTGAGGGCGATGAACAAAGTACTGAGTAGGCAGCACCGAGAAGGAAGCACTATATACTTGAGATCTTGTTTGAGAATTAAAAAAACCCCTCTTTGAGCTCCCTGTGAGTCTCTAACGTTGCACTTATGATCCTATGTGGAAAGATTTCTTTACATGTTGCCCCTATTAAGGCACTGAGTTCCTGGCAGAGGAGGGACCCTGCCTTACTCATCTTTGTATCCCCAGGGCTTGGCCCAAAATCTGGCACAGAGTAGATGCTCAATAAATGCCTCCTGAATGAGAAAGCTTTTAGCAAGTAGAAAAGTGAGCAGGCACTCCAGGCAGGGAGACCTAGCATAAGCAAAGAGTGGATGTCTGTATAGTGAGACCAATATCAAGGGTATGAGAACTTGGGTTCTGCTGGGAGCTGAGGTTGGAAAATTCCTGAAGGCCTAGAATGCTATATAACTTGGAAGGCAATGTCCTCACTATTTTTTGATAACCCCTGCATATTCTAGTTCCTAACACCTCCTGGTTACACAGAATTCTTTCTACATCCAGACTCACCATAATTACCTGTGAAGGGTCATATTTGTTTATTTTTGAAACTTCTCTGGTATTACTTATGGTTATAGTAAGGGAGACTAGTGACAAAGATATACCTGGCCAGAAAACAGCTTAAGTAGGCCATCCTGACTAAGGAGCATCTTGAGGAAGGAGGACAATCCAGTTAGCCAGCTAGAATTTCTGAAGCTCAACAGAGTGATAAATGTCATAACAAAGGTACCCTCAGAACCTGGGGTAGCTCCCACACCTGAGGAGTTATTAGGACTTGGTAACACCCTTATGCAAATGACCAAGAAATGCACTCAGGGATAAAAGAGCCTTTATTCCAAGCCTAGGCTCTTTGAGTAGGCTGTCACTCCCTAAAAAAAGTGACAAATGCCAATATTTTTCGCACTGAGAAAGAGAACATGAGAAGAGACCAAGGACACACACACAAAAGAAGAAAACAGGGTTAATATCAAAAATTCTAGAAAGGCAACATGCTGTTTTAGATGGAACCATAGGGAGATAAAGTTTTTAGATTTAAATTTGGCAAGACCAAGATAAGGTACTTACTAAGTAACAGGCAAATACAAATCACTTTAATGATTCACATGCTCTGCTCCAGAATAACAGCACAACAATGCTACCCTTAGTTACTGCCTCTGGTTCCAAGGCATGATTATACTGAACATTTAATATATGCTGCTAGATGCTACTGGGAAAACAGAGTATGGTGTCTATAAAACGGGGCTCCTGAACTGGAGTAACTTACAATCTGATGAGGAAACTTGAGTCCAGATCCACAAACTTAACACAAATAGCATAAGTCTGCAAATGCTAAGTGACAGAGAAAGAACAATTACTTTCTGAAGAAAGTGAGACTCAGACAAGCAGAAATGAGAGTGTAAGATAATATAAGGGAAAACATAGTGGTATAGCAAAGGCTGCTTC
>NW_021146650.1:0-25000 GCF_002837175.3 Physeter macrocephalus
AGCATTATTGTTGAGTTGCTCTGACTTGGAAAGCCACCCAAATCTTCCATGGAAAGACCCTTCAAGGATGACAGTCCCGGAGTTCTGGGTTCAAGACCATTTGCTGTGCAGCCCCAGACCAGCCAAGCTCCCCTCTCTGGGCTTCAGTTTGGGAAGTGGAAACACTGAGCTCCACACAGTCCATTCCTCAGGACTTGTTTATGTGGATCCCTGAAGGATAGTTGCTGGTTTCACAGCTGCTCACCAGACAAGAAGGAAATGCAACAGGCTGTGGGAAGAATCGGCCCCCGGCAGAGGCAACAGGAGCTGGCCTGAGGCTGCAACCCTGGCCCCATTTCTCCCTCGCTGTGCAGCCTTAGTCAAGGTACTTAAACTTTCTGGGCCTCTGTTTCCCCATGAGTAATATGGGGACAGAAACAGTACCGACAGCCTTGGTTTGCTCTAGGACTGCATGAGTTCCACACATATGCAGCTTCGGGTAATACCAACCCCCAGGGGCATGTGGCTGGGGGAAGTGACTGAGGCCTTGGGGCGCAGACGAGACAGGACAGCCCCAGGGAGCCAGAGTGGACAGGAGCCACCAAAGTCCCGAAGAATCATCCGCTACCACCTTCATTGACTTCCGAGGGAAATGAGGGGTCCAGCTCTGGCCGAGATCCCGGAAACGACTTTCGCATGGACGTTTCCCACCTTCCTCCATGTTCAGGGCCTGATGGTTTCCCGCAGCTGCAGTAATACATCACTGCAAACTTCGCGGCTTAGAATGACGTTCTCATACCTGATCAGTGGGCCTCGCCGGGCTGAGATCTAGGAGTCTGCATGCCAGCATGGCCGGTTCCTTCCAAACCAGCTGGTTCTACCCCGACCCTGCCGCTTTCAAGGCTGTGCCTCAGTTTCCCTGTCTGTGAAATGGGTGTGATAACAACAGCAAACTAATTAACACAGGGGACTGAGGTTGGCTAAATAAGGCCCCACAACCTTCCTGTCCTGGTCCTGGGAACTGTAGGCATGTCACCTGATGGGGAAGAAGGGACTTTGCAGGTGGGATTGAGTTAAGAGAGATGGGGGTGACCCTGGATTCCCCGGAGGCCCCAGCATCATCACAGTGTCCTTATAAGAGGGAGGCGGGAGGGTCAGAGGCAGAGAGAGACGGGAGAGGCTGCGCTGCTGGCTGTGAGGATGCCGGGGGGGGGGCCGTGAGCCAGGGATGCGGCTCCTCTAGAAGCTGGAAAAGGCGGGAACCGATGCTCCCCTGGAGCCTCCGGAAGGACCAGCCCTGCCCACGCCTGGATTTAGCCCCATCAGACTCATTTCTGACCTCCGGAACATGAGAGGATAAAAGTGTGTTGCTCAAAGCCCCTAGGTTTGTGGTAATTTGTTACAGCACCTGTAGGAAACTCATACAAGCACTGACGGGTCAGCCCTGAGCCTTCTGAGCTCCCCAGAGTGAATCACCAAGGATGCTAAGTAGTGATGCTGTGCCCTGTTGCAGTGGGCGGTCCCCACCTGCTCTGGTTGGGGATGATGCCCCGCTCTTTCTCCCGGAGGTCACGCCCCATGCGCACCGCCAGCCAGTGGCCTCCGCGGGTGCCCACGCCTGGATTTAGCCCCGTGAGACCCATGTTGGAGTCCTGTCCTGCCTCTATCTCTCTGTCTCCCTCTGTCTCTGTGTCTGTCTATCTCTCTGTCTCGGCCTCTCTTCCATGTCTCTGCCACTGGGTCTCTCCCACCTCCAGCTCCGTCCACCGCACGCCCTCACACCCTTGTCGCGATGCTGAGTGATGCGGCCACCCTCCCCACCACCGGCACTGATGGAGGCCACCCCGGTCCTCCGGGCTGGGCACTGCGTTCTGGCGAGGGGCCCTCTGTGCCGCCGAGGCGTGTGTGGGGTGAGCCTACTGTGAGCAGCGGCCACTGAGCCTCCGTTCCCCACCCCCGTGACACTGGCCCCCTCTCTGCACAGGGCTACCCCCAGCCCCAGTCGCTCTCCTCCATGCTGTGCGGGGTCCCCTGCCTCCCAGATGTCCCTCTGCGTCTCCACCTGAGTGACTGACGGCGGGCGGGCGCGGGGTCTCAGCAAAGCCTCCGCAAGGCAGCACAGGGCCTCTGACCTGTGTGTCCCCTGTGTGTGGCCCCTCACCAAGGCCCTGCTGCCCCTTCCCTGCTCTGAAGCCTCCATGGCTCCCCGGTACCCACAGGAGAAGCCCCTGCCTTCAAGGCCCTGAACTGACCTGACAAGCTCGCTGTTCTCTGGCCACCAGAGCCTGTGCTTCAGCCATGAACCCAGATCACCTCATCTATACCCCCAACCCCGAGAAACGCCAGCGCCGTGCGGGTGGGTGCCTTTGTCACGTTGCGCTCCGTCTCCAGCACTTACCGGAGGCTGGTAATATCGTAGGCGCTCAGTACCTCAATACATGCAACAAAGGCAGCGGCAGTCACAAGGCTTTCTGGAGGCTGGGGTCGCAGACGGGGAAACTGAGGTTTGAGGCAGTAACGGGCAGGGCTGGACCCGGACCCCCTTCAGCTGGAGAGCTGGTCCCCAGCCCTGAGGGGCAGCGAGGGCTGCTGTGCTGCCGTCTGCGTACCTGGGAGATGCTGGGTAAACCGGGGCATGGCACGCATGAGGGGCCTCTGGGGTCACATGTCTTGGCAGAGCCAGGAGCCCCCCAGGGCCCCCGTGCCCACTCCACTGCCCTGGCTCCCGGCTTCCTGTGCCATTAAGATTCTCATCAACAACCCTGATGCAGGAGAATCATCAGGCTTTCCGAAGCACTGGCTCAGAACCGGGGCTGGCGGGGCCTCTGACCACAGGCCACAGCCCAGTTGCCCGTTTCCGGGCCGTTGGGCGGTGGGTGGACCACGGCCCGCAGGGCTCTCCAGGGAGAGGCCAACCTGCAGCAGCCATGAGGCCCGGGGAGGGGAGCTGCGACTGCCTGCTGCTCATTGTGACCGCCGTCCTGATGCTGTCCATGAGGCCCCCAGGTGAGGACCCCCGAGGAGCCCAACCAAGCCCATCAGAGCCCCAGACAGGGGCCCCACCCAGGAAGCTCCAGGTAACGCCACGTGGTCAGTTACTCAGCCCCCTGCATGGCTGTTCCTCTCGGGTCTCAGCTGGGAGGCAGGCAGGAGGCCCAGCTGGGGTCTCGGCCAGGCCCGGGGCCCAGGTTTTAGTGCACCCGGCCCCTCTCCCGGCAAACTCCACGGCCTTCTCTGGGCATCTGTGTGTCTCTCTGTCTATCTCTGCCTCTTTCCCCGCCCAGCCTGACCCCTACCCCATCCTGCCCCGTCCCTGACCCACTGCCCGCCCTGCCTGCAGGCTCCCGGGCGTCCCGAATCATCGGGGGCCACGAGGTGACCCCCCACTCTCGGCCCTACATGGCGTCCGTGAGTTTCCAGGGCGAGCACCACTGCGGGGGCTTCCTGCTGCGGCCCCGCTGGGTTGTGTCGTCTGCCCACTGCTTCAGCGACAGGTGAGCCAGGATGAGGGGGCGCCCTGGTGTGGGCGGGGCGAGGGCTCGTGCAGACAGGCCTCTCAGCTGGGGGAGTTTACCAGGGATGGGGGGGCGGCAGGAGAAGTAGGGAAGGAGCAGCAGCCATGACCATAAGCCGATGTTGTAACCGTTATGTTTGTCCTGAGTATATTGTTATAATGGTTACTAACATCCATATTGAAATTATTGGAGGCAATACTATAATCGAGGTGGGACTTAGAATACATATAATGAGTATTATATTCATTCTAAGTATATTTTTATAATAAGTATTAAAATTAATATTGCAGGGGCTTCCCCGGTGGCGCAGTGGTTAAGAATCCGCCTGCCAACGCAGGGGACACGGGTTCGAGCCCTGGTCCGGGAAGATCCCACAGGCCGCGGAGCAGCTAAGCCCGTGAGCCACAACTACTGAGCCTGTGCTCTAGAGCCCGCGCTCCGCAACAAGAGAGGCCGCCGCAATGAGAAGCCTGCGGGCACCGCAACGAAGCGTAGCCCCTGCTTGCCGAAACTAGAGAAAGCCCGAGCGCAGCAACGAAGACACAATGCAGCCAAAAATAAATAAATTTTTTTTTTAAAGTACTGCAGTGGGAATTCCCTGGCGGTCCAGTCGTTAGGACTTCATGCTGTCTCTGCAGGGCGAGCGAGTTCAATCCCTGGTCGGGGAACTAGGATCCTGCAGGTCACGTGGCATGGCCAAAAAAAAATTAAATTAAATTAATATTGCTGCGATTGGAGTTAATACCAAAATTGAGGTGGAATGGTAATAAACGTGACGTTTATTATCACAGGCTGGCGTGAGGATGACATGGATTTGCTTGGCAGGTGGGGAGAGACGCAGCCCCGTGCCGGGCGGCCCTCCCCGCAGCCTCACTCACAACCGCCCTCCCCACCCCGCAGAGACCCCCAAACGGGCCTGGTGGTGCTAGGGGCCCACGACCTGCACACCGCAGAGGCCACGCAGCAGGTGTTCAGCATCTCGGCTGTCTTCATGCACCCCGATTACCATCCGGACACCCACACCAGTGACATCTGTGTGCTGCAGGTGAGACGCTGCATGGGGGACGAGGGCCAGACGCGGGTCCCCGGCCCCCCATGATGGCCTGACTTGTTTAAAATCAGCTGTTGGGATCCTGTGAGCACCCGTGCTCAGAGCAGGGAAGGAGAGGCTCGTTAGAAAGACCCTTTGGGCAGCTGAGAGGGTGAGACTGGAGGCCTGGAAGCTGGGGAAGACCAGAGTCCTGGTCTGAGGCAGTTGAGGCCTGATGGGCGGTGGCGTGTGGTGGCGAAAACGGCAGGGCCTTCTGACAGCCTAACGACGGCTGCCGCTGACTTCTCTTCATGAGGCCAAGAAGAAACCCAGAAAGGTAAACAGGCAGGAGCAGTGGTGGGTGGCTGCAGTGGGCGGGGGGGGGCCTAACCTCAGTGCTCCCCCTGCAGCTGAACAGCTCTGCCATCCTGGGTCCCGCAGTGGGGCTGCTGGGGCTGCCACGGAGGCCACCCAGGGCCGGGGCACAGTGCAAGGTGGCCGGCTGGGGCTCCGTGTCCGACTTCGAGGAGCTGCCGCCTGTGTTGATGGAGGCCGAGGTCCGCGTGCTGGGCCTGGACGTCTGCAACATCTCCTGGAGTGGGCAGCTGAGCCCTGCCATGCTCTGCACCCGCAGTGGGGACCGCCGGCGACGTGGCTTCTGCTCGGTGAGACACTCAGTCTCTGTCCTGCCTGCTTACCGCGTGGGGAAACTGAGGCCCACAGAGAGGGTCAGAGCTGGGCAGAGCCTTGGGAACTAAGTCCCAGCTCACCTTTGACCAGATGGGCCTCGCCTAAGGCCCTGGAAGGGCACGGAGTTGCCCAGGGTCACAGGGCTACCATGTATGGCTGTGCAGGTTGCGCACTGCACAAAGAGCTACAGATTTGTGTCTTTAAAAGCAGTGTCAAAAAAAAAAAAAAAAAAAAAAAAAAAGCAGGGTCCAGATCTCAAGGAAGAAGCTCCTGCTCCTAAGCCCTTGTATGGATTAATGGCAAATTTGGCCCCGGTGCCAAGGAAGAAACTCAGCCCGTGTGTGTGTCGGGGGGCGGGGGGGGGGGCGGTGTCTTTTGTTCCAGCCATGAGAGTGCAGTGGTTCAGATTCTGGAGCCCAACTGCCTGGGTCCATGTCCAGACTGAGCCACTTCCCAGATGTGTGGTCTTGGAAAAGTCACCTCACTTCTCGGGACCTCACTTTCTCCATCTGTAAAACTGTCACACAAATAGGACCTACTTCTTAGGGTCAGAGCTGATCCAGGTGACAATTAGGGTGATAGGTGTGGGGAGGTGAGGGGAGAGGAGGAAGCAGGAGTTTTAGGGTGAGTATTCCAGGAGGTCTCTCTGAGGAAAGTACTTCTGAGAGTTGGAGGGGCCTTGAGAAGATCTGAGGGGAGGCATGCCAGGCAGAGAGACCAGTCACAGGGCTGCTGTGTACAGCTGCGCAAGTCATGCACTGCACAAGGTGCTGCCGACTTGTGTATTTATAGAAACAGTGTCCAGCAGGGGGCAGTAACAGGTCTCAAGAACATGCAAAAGCCTGGAGCTTGGTTTGCTGCAGGAAGAGCAAGGCAGGCTAGCATGGCTGGAACCAAGTGAGTTGGGGGAGAGGAGGGCAGACAGTTGGGTGGGGGCTGGATGCTCCAGGCCTTAAAGGCTGAGGTGAGGAGCTTAGTCTTTGCTGTAAAAGCTCTAGGGAGCCATGGAAGGATTTTGAAGCAGGGAGGGTCCTTCTCAGATTCCCCCATATGAGCTCCTTTAAGGAAAGTGAGGCCCAGAGAGGGACCCCTGGCCTCACCTTTGCCTTCACCTCCAGGCAGACTCTGGGGGGCCCCTGGTTTGCAGAAATCGGGCCCATGGCCTCGTCTCCTTCTCCGGCCTCTGGTGCGGCAACCCCAAGACCCCCGACGTGTACACACTGGTGTCCGCCTTCGTGACCTGGATCAGGGACGTGGTTCGGCGGGCCCCACACGGCCCCCAGCCCAGGACCACCGGGGACCCTGCAGGAGTTGCCTGAACCACAGCAGCGCCGGGTGCACAAGATGAGGTTAGCTCCGGCCTGGAAAATTCCGTGGCTGGGGCAGAGGGTCCATGGGCCCCCAAACCTCAGGAAGCCTGGTGTGTGGGGGGTGGCAGGTGGGATAGGGGTGAATCAGTTCTGAACAAAAAGGGCAAAATAACACAATAAAGTGTTGACTGGCTCACCAGACACGATGGTCTGCCTCCAGGGCCCACCCACGTCTTTGAGCTTCTCCTTGGCCTCAGCGTGGCTGAGGGTCCAGTTCCACCACTCCCTCCCGGAGGGACCTTGAGCCATAGGACCTGGGTCCCTCTCCACCCTCCCACACCCTCTCCGCGCTGACCCCTCTGGAGTTTCCCACCCCGCCTCACAGCCCGAGCTTGGGACGGCCTCCCCACCTTGGCCCCTACGTGGACCACCACTCCTCTGCCCTCCAGCGAACCCCACCCACAGATAGGGAAACCGAGGCCGGGAGAGGGTAGGGTCTCTGGTCCTCAGGGTGGGGTCTCAGGTTGGCCCGGCTCACCCTCTGAAAAGCAAAGCCTGTCCTCACCCTCTGAAAAGCGCTTTGAGCGAACGGTGCCCGGCTGGCGGCAAGGCTGGGCGAGTCCCAGCTGGTAGCTGGTACTTTTACTAATCGTGTTAGTGTCACTCTGGTACCTCCAACCCTTCCAGGCCAGGCCTCCATTTCTGGACCCTAAACCAGGTGGCCTCTTGGGGCTGCCCTAAGCCATCTTGACCCCCCTCTTCCCCTCCCCTGCCCACCCTCACCCCACCTGCCCCAGTTCTACCTCGGCTGCTTCCCACTGCCTGAAGGTGGACACTGAGGCCCCGAGTCGGGCAGCGGCTGCCCCAAGGACATGCACCAGTGTCTCTGCTCTGGATGCTTCCAGAACACCCGAGGCACCAGCATCACAGCACCCCAGGACCCAAGCTGGTAGCCCCCACCAAAGTGGGGGGCACAGAGGCTCAGGGAGGTGGCGGGCAAACCAAGGCCTGGACATCCAAAGTGGCTTTTTCAGTGTTTATTTCTTTGGCAGGCGAGGCAGGACCCCAGGGCGGGGGAGGTTGCCTTGTCGGGGGCTCGGGCAAACCCACTGCTCAAGGGCACTTTTCCAGGTGTCACAGGTAAGGCACTTCCTGGAGGCTGGGAAGGACACGGGCGGGCACCACTGCCCTGTGCTCCTCGATCCAAACTCGGGGAGCTGGGCTCCTGCCCCGCCGGGCCCCCACCCTGGTCTGAACCTCCAGTCTACACACAGGCACGGGGAGGCGACAAAGAGCAACAGCCCAGGAAGATGGAGGGAACCCAGCCGGCAGGCAGGGGGGGTTCAGCTGGGAACTGGGCCTAGAGGCATGGCCAGGGCAGGATGCGGGGGACAGAGGGTCCCGGATCTGGACCTCACCTGTGCACGCACGGGGCAGCAGGCCCTGGGGCGCCCCTCAGATACACGGCTCCAGGATGCCAGGTGTGCAGTGGGTCTTGGGGTCTATACTCCATCCTGGGCCAGTGGGTGAGCAGGGACCCCACCGGGTCCCACCCTAAGTGGACTGGGCACCACCGGGCATGGTGCCCTGTTCTGGGCAGATACGGCCTCTCCATGCCCAAGTCCTGTGTCCAGTGGCCCAGATGGCACCCTGTCCCTTGGGACAAGCTGGGCTTTTCTCAGGGGCCTTCACAGAACACACTGGGAGCTGGAAAGAGAGGGAAGGTAAGCCCCTTGGTTATGCTGGGGCTGGTGGGGGACAGTGGTTGCTTCCTTGGCCTGTCTGGGGTCTGGGCATGCTCTGAGGCTCATCTATACACACCCAGGCCGTGGACCCCCTCCCACCCCCTGGTTCCTGTTCTATCAATAGAGATCAGGGTGCCTCTTCATTAATTGCTGGCAGGAAATCCCCAGCCCTCTCGGTGGCAGCAACAATTAATAGAGTTATCCCCGAGGAAGCAGAAGTGTTGTGTCCTCCTGGGCAGTAGGGTACCTAGGCCTGGGGTGGCACCCCACCCACCAGCCCTGCTCCCAGGCCTCCTTCCCCCAGTCCTTCCCAAGATATCGTCGGGGGGCAACAGGGCTCCCAAAATAGTCCCGGTCCAGGCTCTGAGAAGTGTCCGTGGGACATAAATTAGACTCTGCTGTGGCAATAAATAAAACGGGGATGCCTTGAACGCCAGGCCCAGGCCGGTCCCTCAGGCTCACACAAAGTTCTCCTCCTCCTCCTCCTCCTCCTCCTCCTCCTCCGACTCAGCATCTAACGGCTCGGGGGTGCCTGCAGAGTGGGAGGGACCAAAAGAGAAATGCGGGCGCGGAGAGGAGCTGGGGGCTAGACCCCGCCGCTGCTCCCCGCCCCTCGCCGCACCTGCACAACTGCCTGGGTGGCGCACGCCGATGGAGCGGCCCAGGAAGCAGGTGGCCTGGCGGAGGTGGCACGAGGACATGTAGGTGACGTTGTTGTTGCCACAGAGCTCCTGGCCGGGGCTGGAGGGCGCGGGACAGGGCGCCGCGCGGCACACCACGCAGTGCGCGCTGCCGGTCTGGTCCACTACGCATGACTGCGGCCGCAGGCACACAACGTGCGCGCACGATTCTGCAGGTGGGGCGTCGGGGAGGTTCAGGGGCGCTCCTCCTAACCTGGGCCACAGGCCCCGCCCCCGCCGCGAGCCCGCCCCCAGGGTCCCACCCTCAGACGCGGGCCCCTTGTTGCACCAGAAGCCACACCCCTTCCACGAACCGCGCCCACACTCCAGATCCACCCTCAATCCCTCCCCCCTTTGATTGCACCAGTAAGCTTCTCGGACTCACACACTCGTATCTCTCACCCCATATGAGCCCCAGAACCCCCCCTTTCCAAACCTGCACCCAACTCTTTATCATTCATGACCCCATAAAAGACCTAATCCAGTGACACTCTGGCGGGACAAGAGACTCCCTTCACTAGGCCCCGCCCACGAGCTCCCATCTAAGCCCCGCCTAGCACAAGGCCTGGAAGCAGGGCTGGTGGGTGGGGTGCCACCCCGCCTAGCACGCCCAAATCCGTGAGACATAATACGACACCCTGGATTGCAGACCCCGCCCCCACGCGCTGCGGCAGCGCCCTCTTACAGGATGCTCAGGCCCGGTGGCCCCGCCCCTCCCTCAGGCCCCGCCCCTACGTACTGCGGCAGCGGCCGGGGTACATGACGCGCAGGTCTGGGTGGCCGCGGCAGCGTGCGGCGCGCAATTCGCACTCGTCGCGGTAGGTGGCGCCGTCCGAGCCGCAGACCTGAAGGCGCGCTGGGAGCCCCGAGCAGTCGGGTGCGCACTCGCAGCGCGGACGGCCCCCCAGCATGCGGCAGGCCTTGCCTGGGCCGCACTCCACGCCCTCGCACGAATCTGTGGACAGAGGACACACACATGTGGGCTGGGGCGCGTGGCCGAGGCCAGAGGTCCTCAGAGCCCCCCGCGCCCTCGCCCCCTGTTCCGAGGGATAGAGGCCGGGCCGGAGTGAGGGGCGGTCCGGAGTCGGGGCCCACAGGGGAGGAGACTGATTTGGGGGTCTGGGGGCGGGACCGTTAGGGGCGAGATTCAGCCACGGCCCGGGTGGACCCGGACTCGACGCTGCTCCTGGGGCGGGCTTCTGTCGGGGGGCGGGGCTCAGTGTGGGCGGGAGGGGGGGGGGTCTCTGCCCGGAATCTGGGGGTCCGGGAGGAACGGGCTTCCGCCCCCGGTCCAGCTCTCGCTCCGCAGCTGGGCCACCCGCTCGGGCTGACGTCTGTTCCCTGATTTACTGGGGCGGGCTTCTGTCGGGGGGCGGGGCTCAGTGTGGGCGGGAGGGGGGGGGTCTCTGCCCGGAATCTGGGGGTCCGGGAGGAACGGGCTTCCGCCCCCGGTCCAGCTCTCGCTCCGCAGCTGGGCCACCCGCTCGGGCTGACGTCTGTTCCCTGATTTACGCGCGTTTCTGGGAAGGCCGGCGGGGGACCGGCTGCGTCAGCCCGCGGTGGGGGCGGGGGGCTCCACCCCGTCCAGGCGCGGGTATGGGGAGGACGGGCAGCGTCTGTTCCCCGTGCCTGCCAGGACCTCCCCGGAGGAGGTGTCAGGGAGGGCGGGGCGTCGGCCTGGTCTGAGGCTCGTTTCCTGAGGAGGGGGCCTCCCACAGCCCGAGCCCTCCGAACCAGGGGTTACCGCCCCCCGCAGCCCCATTTCTCAGGTAGGGAAACAAGTCTCTGAGATCCCCGCCCCCACTGAGGCCCGGCTAACGGCTGCTTCTGGCCTCCCAGGCCCAGTGCAGCCTCCCATCTGCCCCCACAAGGTGGTGCCGTTTTGTCGTCATTTTACAAAAGGGGGAAACGGTCACAGCTGTGAGTTGGAGAAGCCAGGGCACTTCGGCGTGAGAACTCCATGCCGGACCCGTTGGACCCCCCAACTCTGTGGCTTGTGGGTCTGGAGGGTCGTCTCTGAGCTCGACTTGATCTTTCAGCCTCAGTTTCCCTGTGTGTAAAGTGGGGTTGATGGGGAAACCCACCTTACAGGGTGAGCAGAAAATGATGGATGCTCCTAAGAGACTAGCTGGCACCCCCCATGTCCCCCTGCCAGGGCATGTGGGCTGCACCTGGGCGCCTCCCATGCTGTCCTCCCACACGCACATCTGGAAACGCTCCCCCGGGTGGCTTCACGCAAGCAAGAACAGAAGTGGCAGGGCTGAGTTCCTGTCCCCAAGGCCAGACAAGGTGTGGGGGGAGGGGGTCCTGGACCATCTCATGCCCAGGCCAGGCACTTTTTGAAGTCTGTCCTCCTCCCAGAAGCCAGAGGGGCTTCTGGAGGGAGCCAGGGCACATGGCAGTTGAGTCTAGGACCACCCAGCCAGGCTGATCTGGGATTAATCACATCCCAGTGGCCAGTCAGGCTCCTCAGTTTGGCCTGCAGGTCTGCAGCCCTCAGCTCCAGCCTCCTCCCTGTTCCCCTGTCCTGACTCCACCCACCAGGGTCTGATCCCAGGCCATGGTCTCTGCTGATGCTCTCCCCCATACTTTCTCCAGCTGGCGAACTCCTAATCATCCGCCTGCACCCTGGCTCTAGAGCCTACCTCCTTCAAGTCACGCCCCCCTGCGCCCTCTGGGTCCTTGCAGGTTCAGCCTTGCACAGGGGGCTGGGAAAGTCCCCTACCCCTTCTCCAGGGCAGAGACGATGTCTTGACTTAGTCATTCACTCATTCTGCCTTCAAAGAGCCCCTAGTCTGATGGGGGAGGCAGCATTTCGCGGAGCATGGTGCAGAGGCACATGCTTGTTAAACATGCAGCTGTTTAACCACAGGTAAGCCCAACCCCAGACCCTGGAATCTGCGGGGTCAAGGGCAGGTAAGTGTTTGGGAACACTGAGTGTGGGGTCACAAACCCTAATGGCCAGTCGGGGAGAATCCATCTTCCTAGGAGCTAGGTGTGAGCACATCCACCAGGGGCAGTGCAGGTGGGAAAGGCCACCCTGGCGAGGGCTCCTCGTGAGCAAGGGCCTAGAGGCTGGAATCCAAACTGGGACTCCTTGGAGCTTCCTGAATCCTCACCTGCAGGAGGCTAAGCTGGGAGCCTGAAGACCCGCATCCCCTCTCTGAGCCTGGGATCCCCACGCCGGCAGCCTCAAGCTTCTGCCTGCCCCCGAGACGGGGGGCTCACTCTCGGCTGTCCCGCCTCTGACCACAGTGACCCTGGCCTGCGGCCAACACCCAGGGTCTCACCTTTGCAGGGGAGGCAGTGGACGAGGCCCAGGAAGCCCAGGAGGCTGATCTTGTTCCCCGGGTGCGTGAAGTTGGACCAGGCGGTGTCGATGTTACCAGACGCACAGCACTCAGCCTGGCTCACGTCCGTCCTCAGCACCAGGCTGCAGGTGGCCTCTCGGCCCTGCTGGAGCCAGCAGACACCACCTGCGGACAAGCGGGCCAGTTCCCACGTGGCCAGAGGTGCCCTCCGGTGCGCCTTCCCACACCCAGGCCTTGGCCTTCCAGCCAGCTGCCAGCCCATGGCGATGCATGCAGTCGGTGCTCAGTAATTATGGAGGGGATAATCTGCCCCTGACCTGGGAAGGAGGAGCAGAGAACCGCACAGGTGTCCCCACCCTGGCTGCAGCTTCTTTGGGGACCCTTCCTCGCTGGGCTCCAGCCCCAACACTGCTCCAGCACCCACCCCACCCCCTCCTGGGAACCTCTCCCCCCTGGGTCCAGGCCCCCAGCCCGGGCCTGGCATCCTGCCCGAGCAGGCAAACACCCGGAGCTGGACGTGTCAGGGTCAGCGGGCCCTGGAGCCGCCTCTCCCGCCTCTGCCCTCTGTCTAGACAGCGCCCGAGGGCACGCGGAGCCCCCTCGCCCAGCAGCCCCCCCTCGCCTGGCCCGCCTCTTACTCACTCCAACTCGGGAACATTCCCCTCGCATGAGCTCACTGTCTCCCCGGGGACGAGGCCTTCGGGGAGGGGGCTTGGCTCTCCCCTCACTGCGGGGCTGGGGTGGGGCCGCAGGGTGGGGTGGGGGGCAGATGGCCCTCGGTTTCTGCACTGTTAAGTGGGGGCGGTGGTGGCCACGGCCCCCATTCCGTGGAGCTCCCAGGCTCTGTGCTGAGCGCCTCCAGGGACCAGCTCTGGGAGCCCAGCACATTGGCACCCCGTATAAAAGGGGAAACTGAGGCCAGGAGTGGGGATGTGACTTCCCTGGCACCTCCGCAAGTGGCAAGTGTGAGATTCCAATGACCTGTCTGCCTGAACCAGACCCAGGGAAAATCTGAGACCCCAGCTGGAGGTCCTGAGTCCAGCCACCCAGCCCTGCCTTTCTGGAGCATCGGGACCCGGATGGTCCAGGTTCAAATCCCCGCTTTGCCACTTACAAGCTGTGTGACCCTGTGCCTCAGTTTCCCCACCTGGAAACCGGGCAGAAGAGTGCCCACACTACTGGGCTGTTGCGTGGATTCCAGGACGGAAGAGGCAGACACTAGGCGCCCAATTACTGTCAGCAGCCCTTGTGACTAGATTCTTAATAAATAAATTGTGAAGGAGTCACATCTGCTCTCCTGACCTCCTGGTGACCCTCTTTTGGGCCTTTTCGGGCTGGGGGAGGGGAGCCTCAAGCCCTCCCAGATTCAACCTGCAGCGGCCACGGGTCACCACGGGTCGCCGCTCTCTGCCCCCAGCTGCCACCGCCGCCGCGCCCCCCGACCTCGCCCCCAGGCCCGCATTCCGGGCAGGCCCACGTGGGTGGCCCGCCCCGCCCGCCCCTTCCGGCCGCCCCACTCACCGGGCGCGGGGTCCCCCGAGCCCACGGAGCCAACGAAGCCCACGGCCCACGCCAGGGCCCCCCAGGGCAGCGGCCACAGTGGCCCCGGCGCCCCGGGACGCATGGCGGACGCAGACACGGCGGCGGCCCCCGCGTCGGACGCGCGGGCGGCGGGCGGGCGGGCGGCAGGGAGGGCGGCGGCGGCACCACTTCCAGCGCGCGGCCGGCGCGCCCTATAAAGGTCCCGCGGGCTGCGGGCGGGGCGGGGCGGGCCGGCCGGGGCGGGGCGCGGGGACGGCGGGGCGCGGGGTAGTGTCGCGCGCGATGTGGGCGGCAGCTGGTGGGGGGCGGGGGCACGACCCGGGAGCCGGGCTGGTGGCTGTGAGTTCGAGGTGTCGCCGTGCGTTTGGGGGACTGGCCGGTGACCCAAGGGGAGCGCGTCTGCGGATCCGTGCGCGTCGTGGTCTGCATGTGGTCGCTGGGGTGGCCCCAGTGTGCTCTGGACTCCTGGCCTGTCCTCCCCGTCCCTACACGCCCACACACCCGGGGACCTCAGCCCCAGCCAGTTCCCTGATCACACACCCCGGCCACCCTCCTGGCCACTTGGCCGCTGGAGCCGGTGGGCACGGCTGGGTGTGAGCGCGTGGGGGGATGGGGAGGCTGGCGGGGTGGGAAACAGAGGCAGAGAGGTGTGGCAGAGAGAGACCCCAGAGACACGATGGTCCTGACAACATCGCTGACAGCAATAATCATACCACAAGATTTACACAGGGCCCACTGTGCCTGGCCTTTGCCCCTCACACCTGAGATTGCACCAAACACCCCAGGCCTTTGCAAACCGTGCCCCCAGGCCACATCAACAACCTGCTGGCTTCTCTCCTCCAAGGGTCAGTGCTCCCTGTCCTGGGACACCCTGGAATCCTGGGTTTCCCACAATTTATGATGGCCACATCAGCGTGGGCCTGGGAAGCACTGAGTCCACTGGGGCCTCAGTGCAGCAGGATGCTTTTCCTATTTTGGAGCTGATCCCTTCGATCCTGGGGGCCTCCCAAATTGTTAGGGCACCCCAACAGGCTCGTGGGTCCTGTGCAGCCCCTCTGTGTTTGTGCTTCTGGGAAATAATTAGTAACAATCTGCTGGTAGCAGGGAACTTTGGGGGGTGCTGGAGCTTCAGGTTGACCAAGGCAGTCCCAGTCCCGTCCTCACTGAGCTCATGGTTTGTCGGAGTCATAGATAAGAAAATACATAGAAAAACAAACTAATACATAACTTTAAAGAGTGGAAAATCCTTTTAGGAAAAAACAAAAATGATTGAGAGCAATTGGTTATCTCCCAGGGCCACCTATGCCTCATCGCCCCCCATCCCTGTATCTGCCCCCACCCCGGGTGTAGAAGCAGGATCCCTGAAGGCACAGCCCTTCCTCTGCATGCACGAGATCTGCTGCTGGCCGACACCATGCCCAGACCACTTACTCCAGCTTAGCTGCCCAGCCTGACCCGTGTCCCCAGGCCAGTGCCAAGGGCCACATTACTTCCTAGCAGCACTGAGGGAGGGCACCCAGCTGTCTCGACCTGGCCTTGGCCTCTGACAGTCCAAGGAGATTCTCCCCTGGTTGGGAAATGGGGCAGGAATGAGACCCTGTGTTCTCAGCAAGGGTGTGCGGGGGCTGGACAGGGTGACCTTGGCCAAGACCTGACCCTACCATGGCTCAGCCACCCCGTCCTGGTCTGTGCAAATAAAAGGGCCATTGTCGGCCTGGCGTGGGTTCGAAACCGAGGCCAGCGGCCAGTGGCTTTCTGCTCCCCAGCCTGGCGTGTCTCCCCAACCCAGAGGCTCCACACTGGGTGACCTCAAACAAGTCATGGCCCTCTTTGGGGAGCCCTCTTCTGAGTATCTCCCATTTGTGCCCTCCTCACCACCCCGACCCAGCCTGCAGCCTGCTTCCTACCCCAGGCGCCTGCCATAAGGCTCCTCCCTAGCCCATACCCATCATGACTCCCCAAGGTCCCTGCTCACCACCCCAGAGAAACTGACAGTGACAGTCCAACATAAACAGAGCTGTGATGGAGGATGCTGTACCTGACCCAGCCTGGGGAGATCAAGGCAGACTTCTCAGAAGAGGATGACATTTACATTGTTAGATTGAACAGTGGGGGAGGGAAGGGGGGATGGGAAAAGAAGTCATGGGATGTGTGTGCTATAAGTAAGAGAAAGCCTGAATACAGAGCCCCCTGAGACATGCGGGTCCCTGGACCCTGTGACTATGTCACCTCCCATGGCAAAAGGACTTTGCAGATAGGATTAAGTTGAGGCCCTTGGGATGGGAGATGATCCTGGGCTAACCAGGTGGGCCCAGTGTCATCACAGGATCCTTGAAAGTGGAGAGCTTCCCCACTGTGGTTGGAGAGATACATGAGAAGGACTTGATCTGCCGTTTTTGGCTTTAAAGAGGGAGGAGGGGGCCTCCGGCCAAGGAATGTGGGCAGCCTCTAGAAGCTGGAAAAGGCAAGGAACAGATTCTCCCCTGGAGTCTCCAGAAAGGAATGCAGCTCTGTCAGTACCTTGATTTTAGCTCAGAGAAACCCATGTTGGACTTCTGACCTCCAGAACTAGAAGAGAAAAATTTGTGTTGTTTTAAGGCCCCAAGTTTGTGTCGATTTGTGACAGCAGCTAATACAAAGGGGTTCAGTGTCGCAGTGATATGGTCCCTGCCTGGCTGGAGACAAACGAGGGAGTGAGCACTGATGGAAAACGGTCGCAGGACAGAGACCCTAGGAGCAGGAAGGTTTCCGAGGAGGTGACTGAGGCCTGGAGGGAGAAGGAGGCATCTGGTGGAAGCCCAGTCCAGTCTGTGCCACCCTGGCCAAGCCACATGTGACATCTCCATACCTCCATTCTCTCATCTGTATGTAAAATGGGCACAGATCCCAGTACTGCAGATTTCAGCCAGGACACCAGGGACAATGTCTGGTGCATGGTAGGGGCATGACATGGTGCAGAGATTCTTATTAATTAAGAATGGGTAAGTATTTTGCCATTCCCCACAATGCTGTGAGGCAGGCATCCATTTTACAGAGGGGGAAACTGAGGCTGGAGGAAGGAAAGTGACTTTCGGGGGGGGGGGCGTTACAAAGCCCCACACGGGTCGGGAATGGAGTCAGTACCAGGTAAGCAAGGTTCCAGGACCCATGTGCTGAGCCCCGAGCAATCAGGGTGAGCCCCCAGGTTGTGGCTGGCATCCTGGCTTCGGTTCCAGCACCAGATTTTCCTTTGGGGGATCATCTCCTGCACTCCCAGCTCAAATGTCCCCAAGAGTGGGCACCAACCAAGGCCCAACCACTTAGAATCATCAGACATTCAGCAAACCAGGAAGAGTCAGCTCTGAGACTTTTGCTGGGAAAGGGACACCCACTTCTTGCCTGAGCTAGAGGGGTATGAGCCTGGAGCTGCAGGTGGCTCCTGCCAATGGCCAGGGAGAGGCCGGCGCAGTGGGACACTGAGCCAAGAGAGGCAGCAGCAATGCCCTGTGCTGTTTTTGGAGGTCCTGGATCCAGCTGTGCCTGAACTCCGCCTCCCCAATAAGATAAAGCTTGTTTAAGAGGCATTTCTGTCACTTGCTGTGGACAAAACCAGCTTACAATAAGCCCGTTTACATTTTATTCAAGCGGAGCCTTTAGAATCCAGAGCAGCGGGTTCTGCAGGGGCTGTAGGAATCACACGCACCCTGATGTGCCACTGCGTCCAGGATGCAGGTCATGGCCTGCTGGTCCGGAACGCTCAGGGTCACCCAATCCCATATTAATCAAGGCAGAAGCATGCTTGTGATAGACTCCACATGAACTTAGCATCTGCAGCCCTTGGACTAGACGTGAAACGCTCCAGGCTGTGGGAAGCAAGGCCTTGCTTGTTCCCTAATGGGGCATATGATGATAACCAAGGCAGCACTGAAGACTCAACCATGGCAGATAGCATGGGAGATCTCTGAACAGAGCTGAGCATTATAACGCCCCCATCGTACGTACGGTCCCTGCTCCAAACGCCACCCATGGCTCCCCATAGCCCCTGGATAGAGTCCAGGCTTGCCAGCCTGGGTTTGAAGCCCTTGCTTCTGAGCTTGCTCAATTCATGCCCCTTCCCGCAGCTACTTTACCACGTTACCCCCGAATGTCCCCACCCCATTCCCTTCCCTACAGGGGACAACGGGATTTTACGCAGGAATCTGGCGGCCACGTTTGCTGCAGAAGGTAGGGCCCGCCCTCAGCCCAGAGGAGAATTCTGATTGGTTGAACAGGGTTGACGAGCTGTCAGGCACAACCATGTGATCCATCTCTGGCCAATGACCTGTTGGGGGTGGGGTTTCAAGGAAACTCACAAATGACCAGGCGGACTGTGTCTGGAGGTGACCCGGTATAGCTTGACGTATGAGTTTCCTGTTTGCTGCTTTAACAAAGTGCCGTAAATTTAGCTGCTGAAAATAGCACACATTCATTACTTCTGGAGATCAGGAGTCCGACAGGAGTCTTAGTGGGCTGAAATCAGACGTATTTGGGGGCCTTTATTCTGCGCATCACGGCGCTCAGTATTGTTGAGCGCGTGGCTCGTTTCGCAGAAGTTTGTTGCTGCATCCCGGCTGTGTTCTTGCTCCTGTCACACAGTCGATCCTCCACCAGCATCTGTGATTGAGGGATTGCGTGGTGGTCTCTGTCCCTGCCAGGCTGAGGGGTGGAGGGACCCCACCCCCTTTTCCGGGGTTGGGGTTGGGGGTGGGGCAGCCTTGGTAAAGCCCTGAAAGCTGATTACCTAATTTGGTAAACGTGCTACTGGTTCAGGTAAGAGAGAGGCCTGCTTTTGGAAGTACGCCTGGTCGTGTTTGGGATAAAGGGGTGTGGGGGCAGTAACGTTGCCTGAAATTCCACACAGACACAGAGAGAGAGCGAAAAATGTTAACCACTGGGGCGTCTGGGTCAAGGACGCGTGGGGCCCTTTGTATTATTCTTGAAACTTTTCTGCAAGTTAGAAATTGTTTAAAATAACAACTTTTGAGCAGCACTCAAGGGACATTCATCAGGAGAGAGAGAATGGAGGCATCCATCTCCTCCACTGGCGTCCCCGTCCCTGTTCTGACGGCTTATTCCTGAAAGATTCTTTGAGCAGGTAGAAATGAAGGAAGTTTGATCTAACATGATGGAGACTACCCTCCTGGGGAAAAGCTTGGAGGTTCTGGGAGGAGGTTCTGGGGCTGCAGGGACCTGGGTCCTGGTCTGGGTGGGGGTGACTCAGGGGTCCACGCCAGGCCATTCGAACAGAGAACTCTGAGGAGTTACTGTGTGTATTTATATCTCCAACCCGACAAATCAAAAACAAAGTTAAAAAACAAACCCACTCCACAAACTAAAACCTATGAATTAAAAAATCGAAAATGAATTAAAAAGTGAAAAAAAGAGGAAAAAGCACAACTCAAGAAGTATCAACAGAAATCAAAAACAAACAAACAAACAAAAAAGCCAATGGGGCTTCCCTGGTGGCGCAGTGGTTAAGAATCTGCCTGCCAACGCAGGGAACACGGGTTAGCGCCCTGGTCCGGGAAGATCCCACATGCCGCGGACCAACTAAGGCCGTGCGCCACAACTACTGAGCCTGCGCTCTAGAGCCCGCGAGCCACAACTACTGAGCCCACGTGCCACAACTACTGAAGCCCGCGCACCTAAAGCCCCTGCTCCGCAACAAGAGAAGCCACCGCAATGAGAAGCCTGCGCACCGCAACAAAGAGTAGCCCCTGCTCGCTGCAACTAGATAAAGCCCGCGCGCAGCAACGAAGACCCAATGCAGCCAAAAATAAATTAATTAATTTTTAAAAAGCAAATGAAAAAATAGAAATAAAAAACACAAACCAACAAATATAAATGAAAAGAAAAAAAAGGACATAAGAAAATATTTAAATAAAAGAACAGGGGGCTTCCCTGGTGGCGCAGTGGTTGAGAGTCCGCCTGCCGATGCAGGGGACACGGGTTCGTGCCCCGGTCCGGGAAGATCCCACATGCCGCGGAGCGGCTGGGCCCGTGAGCCATGGCCGCTGAGCCTGCGCGTCCGGAGCCTGTGCTCCGCAATGGGAGAGGCCACGGCAGTGAGAGGCCCGCGTACCGCAAAAAAATAAAAAAAATAAAAAATAAAAAAAATAAAAGAACAAAAAGCAAACCCCAAAATGCATGAGCTGATAGCAGTGTACTCATACCTGTTGAAATAATGCCCGGTGGGGCGGTGGTTGCCTGCAAG
This sequence comes from Physeter macrocephalus, assembly GCF_002837175.3. NCBI lineage: Eukaryota > Metazoa > Chordata > Mammalia > Artiodactyla > Physeteridae > Physeter > Physeter macrocephalus. The sequence continues at coordinate 20,035 of NW_021146650.1, forward strand.
GTGGGTAACAGCACTGCTTTCTCCAGCTCCAAAGCCTTCAAAGGTCCCTCCCAGAGGCTTGATTTGAACCCAAGTCAGTGACTTGGGGTGTGTGTGACATGGTTCTGTCCTGAGGGGTTACCTCATAATCCACTTTCAAAGACTTTTCAAGAAAATGCTGAGAACCCATCAGGAGGCACCTGTGTCTCACTGTACCCCGCAATCAGAGAGCCCTGGGGTGGCCGGGGCACCCCTCACAAGTCTGTCCCATCAGTGGCAGCAGCAAGGTGGCCACCAGTCACAAATGGATGCCTGAGGCCCAAGAACCTCAGGAACACTGGATCACATGCAGACAGTGGCCCGATTTCTTGAATTCAGATGCCCCAGTCCCAGGGTGACCAGCAGGGCAAGTAGCCCAGACCCAGAGGTACAATGGTGGAGTCTGCTATATGACCATGTTTGAGCCTCAATCTCCTCATCTGTAAAATGGGAGTCTTAATTTTTCCCACATCATGGTGCTTGTGTGAGGATTAAACTTCAGACTCCTGGCACATCCTGAGCTCTTAGTTTTATAATATACAAAACCCCATATTCTTGTTCCCACCGTATCCCCAGCACCCTGCGCGGGCCTGGCGCTGAGGTGCTATTGAGCACCTACTATATGCAGGGTATTGGCTTCACATATTGGGAGACACCACTGATAACTCCTGGATCCAGGGGTGGCTGTGGCGGGGAGAGAGGGAAGAAGGCACTGGGCAGCCGGGTGCAGCAGGAGATGTGGGCTCCCCCAGGACAGGGTCGGGGCAGCCTCCTGAGAAGCAGGTAAAGAGAAGGGAAGGTAGGAATGGCACTCCCAGCAGAGGGCATGACCAGGCAAATGCCCTGAGGTGGGATACAGATTGGCCCACCCATGGGGGCCAATGAGACTGGGCTAGGGAGGGGTGGGAGAGGGGCAGATAAACTCAGGGCAGGCAGCAGGGCCCAGTGAGGAGGTGTTTTGGGTACCCACAGGTGCCCCAAGCCTAATCCAATCTCACAACCCTGAGAGGCAGTTTCTGCCACCTGCCCAGAGAGGTTAAGCGAGTTGCCCAGGACCACAGAGCCAGTGTGACTTAGTGGGATTTGAACGCATGCCCGCTGACTCCAAGGCCTCTTGGGCAGTACCTCATGAACGTCTGCAGGATGGGGAATTCCCTGGCAGTCTGGTGGTTAGGACTATGTGCTCTCACTGCCGAGAGCCCAGGGTTCAATCCCTGGTTGGGGAGTTAAGACTCCACAAGCTTCGCGGCAAAACAAACAAACAAACAAAAAAACCCACACCAAAAAAACCAAAAACAAACTTCTGCAGGATGAATGAATGAATATATGTCTTTGGTGTGAAACAAGCCCAGGGCTAGGCATTAACGGCCTGAGGAAAAAAGGCCCATCCTGGGGGGCGGGGCGGGTGTGGGTGGGTGTTGCCTGGTTTCCCAGCAACAGGGTTGGGGCGCTCTCTGGTGGTCAGAGCAGGAATGGCTTGGAATCACTGAGCCTTGAGGGGTACAAAATGGTGGCTGGCAGACAAGTCCCTGTTCCTAGTCTCTTGACATTCAAGATCCTTTATACACAGGCTCCAATTTGTAATTCCTTGACACTCGTGCTCCAATGCTCCCTTCAGCAGGAAGCGCAACTCCAACCAACTCCTACTCGTTCTTCAAAGCCCTGGCTCCAATGTCCTCTCTCCTGGGAAGTCCTGTCTGTCTCCCCAGGCTGAACCAAGGCTACCCTAGGGATTCATCCTCCGGCTCAACCTCACGGGGCTGGGGAGTATCTGCAACCAGCTCTGTCTCCTCCAGACATGGAGTACTTCAGAAAACCACTTTTATTGCCTGTTGAGTCTGTGATTGCCCCTGCTGTGTCCTTGCACCCAGCAAAGGGTCTAGCATACTACGGGAGCTCAATGAAAGTTTGTCGAGTGGATAAAGAAGTAAGTGCATGATTGGCCTGGAACTAACCTCAGAAATGACCCTGGCCTGCTGATTAATTTTTTTGGGGGGTTTAGGTTTTCTGCCCTCTTCTCACCCGAAGGCATCATGGAAACAAGGCCACACCTGGCAGGCCTCAGACTCTCTCTTATCCCATGTGCCACACTGAGGCATGGGAGGGCAACCCTCCTTGATCCAGGAATGGGTCTCCTGTCTGTATGCATTCAACGAATGTTTATGGATTGCCTGTGTGCCAGGCACTGTTCTGCGTCCAGCCGGGAACAAGATACAAAAATCCCTTCTGTTGTGGAGCTGACCCTACAGTTTATCAGTCGGAAATAAGTGCTATTGCGGAGGACGCCTCAATAGATGGACATTCGAGCAAAGACTTGAAACGCGTGGGTTAGGAAGCCACGCAGGTGTCTTGGGAACGGTGCACCAGGTAGGGGCACAGCCAGTGCAAAGGCCCGGAGGTGAGAGCGCTCAGGAGCGTCCCAGGAATAGTGAGGACAGGAAGGTGAGAGAAAGGTGGGACTTGGCAATAAGAGCAATAATAAGGGAAGCGGGGACCTTTGTAGATTTGTAAAAGAGGAGGGGCTCGGCCCCGCCCAAGACCCGCCTTCGGCCTTCCCCGCAGCCTTCGGGATTCCCAACAGCCTTCGGCCCCGCCCCCAACCCCACCCCGGGCCCTGATCCAGGTTTGCCAAGGGTACTTGGCCTCGCCCCCTCAGGACCCGCCCCCCTCTGCCATCCCCACAGCCTGGCCCCGCCCCGGCCCTGCTCCCGCTCCTAGTTTGCCCCTCGGCAGCCACCGTCGCCCGGGCCACCGCCCGCCGCGTGCGCCGCCTGCCCCGCTTCCGCCGCCCTTCCCTGTTTCACGCCGTGCGTGCCCTGCGTCCCTTGCGTGAGCGTGCGCGGGAGCGTCGGCCGGCGAGGGAGCAGCAAACGGCCGGCGGCGGGCGGCGGGTGCCGCGCGGGGGGCGGGCGGCGTGGAGGAGGCGGCGGTGGCCATGGCCGAGGCGTCACCGCAGCCCGGACGGTACTTCTGCCACTGCTGCTCGGTCGAGATCGTGCCGCGCCTGCCGGTGAGGCCCAGGCCGGGCGGGCGGGGGCCTTTGCCTCAGCCTGAGGCGAGCTGTCTCGGACGGGGAAACTGAGGTCCCCGTGGAGGGCCCGGAAGCGCGAGGCCCTGGTGGCGCAGCGGGGCCGGCGGCCGGGAGGGAACGGGGCCGGCCCCGAGCGCGGTCGGCGCCGCGGGCGTCTCGTGGGAGGGAGTCGCCGCTCTCCCGGGCCCGACGGCGGCCCGAGCCTGCGTTCTTCTGCCTCCCGGGGGTGGGGGCCTGCACCCAGGTGGGCCCTGCGCCCTCGCCCGGGTGGAGGCTGCGGGAGGGCTGCTCGTGAAAGGCTCGGTTTCCAGATCTCTCAGCCCGGAAGTTCCGAGTCTGTAGGTCCAGGATGGGATCAGTGCCCCCGCTCCCGGCCGACCCTCCCCCGCTGCACGGGTGGAAGACTGACGGCACGGCGCCCCAGGGCGGCCCCGCTCCCGGTATTTGCCGCTCGGCTAGCTCCCGGGGAGCAAGAAACGGGCGGTGCGGTTGACCAGGGGAAGGAGCTGCAGGTGGCAACGATTGATAGAGCACCAGCTCTCCTTGGTCACCTGGTTGATTTCAGAGCTAGACTCTTAGTCCTGCCTTTGCAGCTGTGGGCTTCCCTGAGGGAGGCAGGAGAAGGAGTTGGACATTATCCCAGCTTCAGAGGAGAGTGAGGTAGAGTCAGGGTTTGGAGCGGAGAGGAGTGCCTGGGTCCAGGAGGAGAGAAAGGGTAGAGGTGGTGTGGCTTCCAGAGGCAAGGGACTTGGCGGGGGCGCATAAATCGAAACCCTGGGTGCATGAGCAGACTTGAGGAGCTGAGACTTGCCCCACTCCCCCACTCCAGCGTCCCGGAAGAAGTCCTCTTTCTGCCTCTTCCGGCTCCCTGCGCGCCCCAGCGATGGGTCTGGTTTTCTCGACTGGCAGGAAGGGGCTGGTCGCAGGACAGCCCCCAGCCTGGAGGAGCTGCACGCAGCCCCTCGCAGCTGTTGTGAGCCCCGGACAGGCCCTGGGTCTCAGGCTCACCCCAGAGTGGCCTGTCCAGAGCCATCGGGAAGCCTGGGGCCGAGCAGTCTGTGTTGCTAGCTGTTCTGGCCTCCCCTCCCGGGGCCAGCCTGGGGCCCGGGTCCTGGCCCAGAAGGACCCTGACCTTTTCCAACTGTCACTGGGCTAGCGAGGTCCTTCCTAATCACAGGATCCAGTGGTGACAAGGTAGCCATGACCTTTGCCCTCCCAGTTTATAGGGAGCCAACGCTGAACAAGCGATTGGCAAATATTTGATTGGGAACGTTGGTAAATTCTGTTAAGCGCAAATAATGGTAGGGAGGGGACTGGCCTGGGGTTTGGGACGGGATTCGACGAGGCCCAGTAGAGTGGGTGTCTGTTTATGAGTAAGGGGCGCACTTGGTGTTCTCGGGGGCAGGAAGGTGGGCTCTTAACGTGGTGACAGTGGGAGGTCCCCGCCAGCACTTGCGCTCCTCGCCACCACCACCCACCCGCCCCCCGCCAGCACAGACTTCTGTTCACGGGAAACTGGCCCGAGGTTGGTGTGCAGTGAGATGCCGGCTGGTGTTGAGCTGCTCCTTCTGACCTGCTCTCGCGGCCCTCTGCCCGCAGGCTTCCTCCCAGCAGCCCAGACGCCCTGGGCCTCGGTCTCCTCGCCTGTCACACGGGTTGGCGAGGGCACCCCTGTGCTTGACGGGCGCGCGTGGGAAGGGGGGGCCTGGGAAGCCGGGGAGGGGCTGGTGCCTGCCTGGAGCAGGCGTGTGGAAGCAGGAACCGGACCGGCTGGCCGACCCGGCCTCTGCGCAGGTGCGCAGGCCAGACTCGATTCCCCCAGGAAATGGGAGCACCGGGGACGAGGTGGATGTGGGGCGTCCGCGGGCGGGGCCCACGGGTGGGCGGACCAGGTGGCATTTGGGGTTTGGCCCACCA
>NW_021146651.1:0-5266 GCF_002837175.3 Physeter macrocephalus
CAGGTAGAGGAGGCTGTCCATTCTCAGCTAATGATCGCCTTAGGCGCCAAGTGATGGAATATCCAGGCGGGCTGGCGAGCTGCAGGGTGCGGCCAGGGACAATTGTATGGACCAGTTTAACAGGGGAGGGAGTCGTTCGTGCGTGTGCTTGCGTGTGTGTGTGTGTGTGTGTGTGTGTGTGTGTGTGTGTGTGTGTGTGTCCTGGTCTCTTTTCTCTCTCCTCCCCGCTGCCTTTCCCTCGTTCTTGCTCTCGCTTTCGGTTTTCTGTTCTGTTTCTAGCCCACGCGAGTTGAAATTAGAAAGGTCTCTGCATTCATTTATTTGTTTTAATAAAGACAGCATTTTTAAGCAGCATATTTGCAGCAATTGAGCGCTGAACTAAACACCAAGCCAACTAAATGTGTTAGGGGGAAATGAAAAGTCAGTTTACAAGAAACATATAATTAATATGTTCTCTGACTTTCCCTAAGCCTTTGTCTGGCTGAGGACAAGAGAGAGGGACCATAATCAACTTTAATAAAATGAAAGATGGTATTGAGGCAAAAGGAGAACAAAAAAGTTTGGAGTAGGAAACAGTCCTCGAAAGGGGATTCTTGAGTTAATAATAAATGTTTTAAAAAATGAATCTTTTCTTGCCTTATTTTTAGTCAACAGCCATTTTGTCCTTCTAACTACAAAGGCTCCAGAAGGCTCTAGTTTGTACTGTACCTGTTAACAGTGCCTGAAGCTGAGACCTGGAGGGGGTAGGGGGAAGGTGGTACAAGGAACCAGCAGGAGATGCATGGAACTTTCCAGAGGCTGATATACCCAGGATAATGGGAATTACTATTGCACAACACCAGAATCTTCACGTGGCCTGACTTCCAATAAACTGTTCCCCTCCTCACCCCTTGGAGAAAGTGAAATGAGACATTAGACTTTCAATAATCTCATATGGTGATGATCAATCAAAACCCAGAGAAGTCCAATTTATAGAAACTGTATCTGCTTCACTGGGCGGCTGAAACCAGGGAGCTGATAAGAACACTGTGCTCGCCTTCGATGTGTGAAGTTGCCCCAAAATGACAAATGCCAAAAAAAAAAAAACCCCAAACACTGCCTGTACACATGGGGGCTTTTCAAAGGGAGAGGGTGCTCTGGAGAGGCCCATGCCGCTGCAGATCACTGTAGCGAAGCACGTGTACAGGCCACATAAAAACGATTTATTTTTATTATCTTTTGGCTATTTTAAGTTGGCCTTTCCATCTTTCCTGTTTGTATTATCGCAAATGAAGTTTATTTGCTGAATTAACTTTTAATGGATCCTCTACTTTATTCTTCAAAGTTGGCTTCTAGGACTTGGGCCTTTTCAGTCCGGACCCCTCTCGCCTTTGTGACCAGCTCTCACCCCTCACCCCCATTCCAATTTTGGAGGTGAAGGGCTCTGCCTCTGTTAACTCCTTGCCTGCTGGTGTCTCTTCTCTGTAGCTACTAATCACCTCCTTTTGATCACTGCCAAGTTCTCAGGTTGAAGGAAGGAGAAAGGACCTCTTGACCATTCTGGCTGGCTTTCCACATGAGCCTGAAAATGTCGACAAATTTGAAACATCTGCCGGTCTGCTTTGGTCTGATTGCTAAAATATGCCGACCCCAAGCCCCCTCCCCCCCGCCCCTTTTAATCTGTTTCATATTCACAAATTAAGCATTTAGTCTGGGTAATAAATCAGGGCGGTTTACGAGGCTCACACGAGACAAACAAGCGAGTAGGGCGCAACACAAGCCCCTGGAAACGGCGTGCGCGGAGCTGCCAGGAGTCGGGAGCTCCACGCGCTCGAACGCGGAGAGCAGCCCTGGCGCGCCCTGACATGCCGCCAGCACCCACACTTTGGCTGGTCCCCGAGCGGGCGGAGCGGAGGGGTGCAGAGGAGCAGCCCCAGCAGGGGCCCACACCCTCCAACCTTCCGCGCGAACCCGCGGCGCCCGGCCCGCCCCAGCTCTGGGCAACTCGGCGCCCCCGCCCCGCCAGGGAGGGGCCACTGGCAAAGGCGACAGCCTCAGCCTGCACACACCCTGTGGTGGGCCCATTAAGCCTCTCCCAGCCGAGAAGCCGAGAAAGCTGGATGCCCCTCCCCCACCTCTTCCATCCGGCTGGGCTCAGCCTTAAAGATCCCAGGCCCACAGTCGCAAGCAGTACTAAGGATCCCCCTCCACATGCACGAGTGACCTCCACTGAGCCTGGGCTCGAGGCACCGCCACCTCCCCCGCCTCCAATCTCTCCGCGTTGCCTCCTCCCAGGTTTTGGTCCCAGCAGCCACAAAGCTACTTTCCGATTCAAAAGGGCGGGGGGGGGGGCCGGCGGGGGAAGGGCTCTCCTTTAGAGTGCATCAAGGCTTAAGAGAGGCATGGGGAGGGGAGCAAAGGCACAAACAGGGCTCAGGGCCCCGCTGCAGAGATCCCCGTCCGGGCTTTAGCGACCACCCAAACTCAGGGGGCTTCAACCTGTGCGTTTCCCGCCCTCCCCTGTGCATCAGGGAGAAGCAGACCTGGACCGGGGGTCTCGGACCAGTCCCAGCCTAGGACCTCGGGAGACCCTGAAGGGGAGAGTGGCTCCAGGTCACCTCGTCCGAGCCTCCGTCGCCGTGCCATGCTCAAGTTCCCTATCGATTGGCGTTCTCAAACGCTATCGTGGGACGCGGCGGCAGAGAACGGAGGGCGGGAAATCGGGAAGCCGGAACCTGCAGCCCACCCCGGACCACGGCGAGGCGGGGGAGGAATAGGAACAATTCCCCCATCTCGCAACACAGTACACGCATTGCCCTTCCTCTCTTCTCCCAGCACACATTCCGACTGCGAAAGCCATTACCGCCGGCGCGCGAGAGACTTTTTAAATATTTACAGCCCGCTCTCCGCACGGTAGCCTGATCCATCTTGTGGGCGCGGAGGCGGGGCGCGGGGCTCAGCTCCGGGGGAGGTGCGGAGCTGGGGCGGGGGGGCTCCAGCCGCCTCCCCCCGCGGCCCGCGTGTCCGCCCGGAGCTCCCCACCTTGTCCTCCCCACCAGGTGGGGAGGGGGCCGGAGACTGCGCGCAGCGCGCCCGGGGCCCTGCCAGGGCCTGAGCAGGCGGGGGGCAGCGTCCGGGAGGAGGGAGGGCCGGGAGGCTGATTTAAAGGTTCTCACCGGGAAGCGAGCGAGGCACAGACCTGAGAGCCGCCGCGCGGTGAAATCCGAGGAGCTCTCTTGGCGAGGAGGGGCTGTCAGAGGCCATTTATCTCTCGCCAGAGTGGAGGCTCGGCTCCCACACCGCCCGCGAGTAACAATGGCAGCGATCAGCAGCTCTGCACGCGCTTCAGTGCATGAATGGATTGCGGAAGATGCCTGCGCTCCTCTCGGCTCAGGCGGCTCTCGGAGCGCCCCCTCCCCGCCCGCCGCACCCGCCCCGCCGGCCTCCTCCGGCCGGAGAACGCGCGGTGCGCCTCGGGTTCGCGAGTCCGGTCACTCTCACCCCGACCCCCCGCCGCCCTTCCCCCTGCCGCCGTTCCCAGGGCCCTGGCACCTTGCCACCGCGAGTCATTAGGGGCTGAAACTTGACACAAGCCTTCCAGACGCAGACACCCCCGCCAGCCCCCTCCCCCCTTCGCTCCCCTCGCGGCAAGTTTACTTTCAAGGAGTTGGACGGTGTTTCCGCCTCAGAGACCGGCCGCGCACGGGTCTCAGGGGGAGGGGGCGGGCTCGGAAGGGTGTCTTCACCTGCCCCGCGGCCTAGGGTGTTCGCAGGCCCCCGGCTGGCCCCCAGCCCCAGCGTCCAAGGCCCGCGCCCCCTCCTCCTCCCTTTGTGGCGGCTAATCCACCGAGAGTCCCTGCGATCCGCACATGCACACGCACTTCGGGCACCGCCACCCGGACCCACACGTCCGGCCAACTTTCGGGTCAGCGGCAAAGCCGTGTACTCAAATTCTCAGAGGCTTACAGTCTCGAGAGTTCGCAGAACGCCACAGATGGCGCGAGGTCGGCCGCAGAAGTGGTTCCCTTTAACTCTGCAAAGTAGGTCTCATAAAAGTCCCCCTCCAGTTGCTGCCTAGGGCTGGGAGCAACGAGGAGCGCAGTGAGGGATACTTCGAGCCCTCTTGGGTTTGCTTTCGGGGAGCTAAACCAGAACCTCGGCATGTTTCAGCATGTTTCAGTCCCGGAGGTCGCCGAGCCCCGGACGCTGCAGCCTGGGGCAGGGGAGGGGGCGCCAGGGGTGCGCACTCGCAGCGATCCGAGGGCAGTGCCAAGTAGCCCGCGAGAAGAGGCCGAGCTGAGCCTGGGTTGAGGGAAGGCGGTCACACACGTGCGCAAAGAGCGAGGCAGCGTAAAAGCTGAGACGCACTCGGAGAGGCAGAGCGCGACCGGCCGACCCAGGAGACTGGCGAGGGCAGGCGAGAAGTTGGCAGCGAAACAAAGCGGGAGGAGAGAGCCAGGGAGGCTCAGCCGCAGACCCGGAAACGCAGGCAGCAGCAGATGCCCAAGCCCCGACGCGGAGGCGTGCGCAGCCAGGCCCTGCCTGGCATCCCCCGGTTTGCGCGCCCAGGGACGCCGATGTGGACTCCCGGCAGGGCCTACTGCCAGAGCTGGTCTCTGTTGGGCCTGGGCTGGCTCGGCGAGTCAGCTTGGACCTTCCCAGCAGATGGTGGGGTCCACGGAGTGGGCTTAAATGATAGGTACCCCTCTGGTCCCCGCCCCTCCCTGACCCCCGGACAAAGGTATGGGTTTGAGGAGCTCCGCACTTTCTCAAGGCAAGAGTGCAGCCCTCGAGTATCCACCCTGGGGGGGGCCTCTGGCAACTGTTTATCTGACTTGGAGGCGCTGGGAGGCCGCCACCCTCGACCGAATTGACATTCCAGCTTCCCGATCGCAAGACCCCTACGGCAAAGCCCACGCCCTGACTTTCCAATAATTGGGAATCAAGACTGGACTTCCCGCAAGGAGGAACAGCGTCATGTGAGAAGAGACCCCCAGCCTCAAGTTCTCCGCCGCTCCCTGCCACCCCCACCCCCCACTGGGCCAGCAGCGCCCCCTACTCACTGATCCTCCCCACTTCTCCCCCCGCTGGCTCCGCAGCCCGGGGCAGCAAGCCGCGGAGCGCGCCTCTCCTCCTCGAATGAAGCTGAGCGCTTTCCCGCGGCTGTTGGCTTGGCGGCACACTGGCTGTACCCACCCCCACCGCGCGCGCACACACACACACACACACACACACACACACACACACACACACACACACACACACACACACACACACACACACACAC
>NW_021146651.1:5425-25000 GCF_002837175.3 Physeter macrocephalus
CGCGCACACACACACACACACACACACACACACACACACACACACACACACACACACACACACACACACACACACACGAGTCGTTCTCGCCCTTCCTGTCTCCCTGCTGGGCGTCCTCGAAACCTAACTGCACAGCCTGAGCGCAGAGCCCCGGCAGAGTGAGGAGCCCGGGAGACCAAGCGGAGGTGGCCAGAGGAGAAGAGGAGAGGGCCCGTAACAGGGGAGGGGGCGCACGCCTGAGAGAAAAGAAGCCAGCTCGGAGCCACAGCCTGGAGGACAAGGGGAGCATAAAGGGAAAGCCAGCACTAATCCCTCAGCCAGCCTATGTGGGGCCTGACAGTTTACAAAAGCCTTTTCCCTGAATATTATCTTCTTTGCACCGGCCTCACCACCGGGCTGTGAGGGAGGTAGAGCAGATAGCGTTACCCCTATTGGCAGAGGAGAGAGATGGGGCCCAGAGGGGTTAAGAGAGGTCTGCACCAAGGTCTCAGAGCTAAGAGTGGTGGAGGAGGCCCCAGGCCTGGGGTTTCCTGCTCCCAAGTTCACTTTCCTGTTCAATAGCTCTGTGTGTGTGTGTCTGGGTGAATATCTGTGTGGAGGGGAAGGCGGATGGCCGGACGGGAATGAACAGTCCAGTTAGGGAAGTCCAGGAAGGAAGGACACAGCCTCACACCTCTTCCTCTACTCAGGTCTCACCCAACAGCCTCCGTCCGCTCTTTCCATAGCAGCCTGTGAGCTGGCCCCCAACCCACCTGCCCAGGGGTGAGCTGTCGGTGCCTGGCTGTGCCTTCAGCAGTGGCTATTCCAGAGGTCTTGTATCTTTGGGAGGCCCCGCTCTGCTTGTCTGCTCAGCTCTCCTCTCTGCCTGTCATCCCCACCCCCAGCCTCGGCTGCAGGATGCCTTGCGTCCAACTGTGGTTTCCGGGCAATAAAACAACTATTAAAGTCTCAGGCACGGCTGGTGATTTGCATCACATCCTCTCGTGCATGGATTCAATATTTAATACACAATACTGAATACGGATATTAAAAATCAATAGCTGGGGATCCCTGGGGAGGCGGCACAGTGCGATCCTGCTTTGGGAACACAACCAGCTCCTCTAAAGAGACAGGAACGGCAAGTTCAGCCAAGCTGAGCCCAGCGCCAGGGGAAGTGAGGAGTAGTGGATGCCTCTCAGCTTCCTGATATGCTGAACTGTACCATTCCTAAGTCACGCTAAAGGGAGGCCAAAGGAATGATGTGCTCCCAGGCTTTACTAGCTGGGGAGTGGGATGGGGTAGGATTTATTTCCAAGCAAGCTACCAGGTGGATGGAGCTGCCCTTTTTGCTGCCACTTGCACTTCAGTTTGGTTCAGATCTGAGTCGTGCAGGCAAGCACTCAACACTTCCCACCGTAATGGCTCCTTCCCAGGGCCTCATGACATCCATCACCGATAGGCCCCATGGGGAGCTTTTGGCATAAGCTTTCAGGGAGATGGACTGGGAATTCCAATGGCTCAGAATATTCTTTGCACAGTAAAAGAAATGTGAATTAGGCTCGGAGTCACAGGGTCTTCTGAGGCACCACCAGCCTTCAAGACAGAAACCCTCGGCCATGTGACCTGCTGAAGGGTCTGGTGATGGCTGGCTGGTGACAGAGAAGGGGACGACGATGAGAAGGAGGCTGGGACATGAAGTACTCCTGCTACAGAACAAGAATCCAGATTGTTAAACAGCCAGGAGAAGAGCGAGCTCCCGGGACGCACAATTATCTTTTCAGGCCTGAAGAGGAACACAAATTACTTTCTTCTTTATCAAAACACAGAAATACACTTTCCCCTACACAGAAACAAGGTTCTCACACACTGATAGCGAAGGGGTGAAGAAGAATAAACATCTTTGAAAGGATTCCTTTTTTTCCACTACAGAAAGAGAAGAGAAACTAACAGTGGGAGACACACTTAGGTTATCTGATTGGAAGGGCCTGGAGGTTTATAGATGCCAAAGAACTAGGTGAACTTGACCTATTGAAGTTGCCATCCCAGACACTAACTTATAATATTAGTTTTATAGATTCCCTTTTTTTATCATAGCTTAAATCAATATGGATTGAGTCAGAAACCTTGCTCTGGTTATAAATAGAAAGGACACCTCAGGAAAACCCCAAAGTGGCAATTTGGGTAAAAGTTAGAAGGGAAGGAAAGGGGTGTTAGAAAATGACAGTTAATGAGCCAGTGGCCTTGCCTCTTTGTTCCCTAACAGTTGTCAGAGAAACCATCAAAGGGAGGGAACAGGGGCCCTTCTCAGAACTGTCACAGGAAAAGCTGATGCTCTCTGGCTGCTATAGATCCCCTGGGAGTTTGCCTGCCTGTATTTATGCGTTTCCGGGCTGGGGGTGCAGCCACTTTTACAACACCGGGCCCCGGGCCTGTGAAACGCACTAGCAAAAGTTCTTTTCAGAGGAAAAGACGTTCTAAGGCGGGTGTTGGATATAGAGCAACTGCCCCAGCATCGTCAGCAACGTCCTCCTGAGTCCTTCGGCACTACCAAACTCCCTGGCTCCTTCCCACCTTGGCCAACGGGCCAGGCTCTGGGCCTCCTCCAGACCCATGCAGACCTGACAGTTTGCAGACCCCACAGTTTGCACCTAGCAGGGTCATGTGACTAGGGTATGAGACAGCTGGCCAAGGGAGAAGGGAGGCTCAGCTGGGGGGGACCCAAGGGCCCAGGAGGGCCTCCTGGCACAAGCTCAGGGCTGATTGAGCTTGGAGGAGGTAGGCAGCCCCGGTGGGCCTCCCCACCACCCCGCCCTTCTGAACGTTTTCCTGGAACCAACCAAAACTGCTGGTGGAGTTGGTCCTGAAGCTTCTCCGGGACTATCACTACCTCCTGGTGCAAGACAGCAAGGGCGATGGCTTTCTGCCCATAGGATCCCCTGGATAGTATTCGCATTCACCAAAACAAGGGGCTTGAGATTCCGGCGCGAAGTCTCACAGTTCGGATAAGACTCTACCTCCCCTCCCACGCCCCGCACAAACACACCCCCGAACTGCTGGGGTGTACACCGAGCTTGAGGCTAGGGTCAGCGGAGGGACGGTCCCCACCACCAACAAGTTGCCGGCGGAGATAACAGCTGTGGGAGGGGGAGGGGAGCCGCAAGCAGCCACGACTGAACGGTTACGATCTAGAAAATTCAACAAGAGGCCGCCGCAGTGGCGGCGGCGGCTCCAATTAGCTGAGCCAACTGGGAAGGCAGAGAGCGAGGCGGCGGCCCCGCCGATCGTGCCCGGGGCGAGCAGGCGGGCGGGAGCACGGGGCCTCGGAGCTGCCCGGGCGGCCCTCGCCCGGCACCTCCCGCGGGCTCTCGGAGCGCGCCTGGTGTTTACACACTGTCCTTCCGACACGGGATCAAGTTTCAGGCCGCGCTGGAGGCGCCGGGGGCCGGCCACAGGCCCGGGAGAGGGGAAGAACTGGAGCGGGATCTAAGGCAGCACTGCGCGGACAAGAAGGCCTGGCGCGCGTGGGCACAGCTAGTGCAGCGGTTCCCCCGGCGGTGGGGCAAGGGGAAGTCCATCGGGCAGGGTGGGCAGGGGCAGGTGGGTCTGCGAAGAGCTATCCGGAGGGAGAAGCATCTCCGAGTCGCAAGAGTGGTGTGCTTTGCTCACTCTGACCGGAGAACTAACCCCCGGCGAGGGGAAGGAGTGCCCAGAAGCCGGGCGCAAAGACTGCTCTGAGCGCCCCTTGCGAGCTCTTCACTCCTTCCCCCCAATTCCTTTGATGCACCACCGGATTCAGACCATTGTTGGGGAGGAGGGGGGGACGGTCTGTGGGCTAGAAGAGGAATGCGCTATTGGAGACCTCGAGCTTCCCCGCGCGCCCGGGGCTGCCGAGGCCTCGGGCCGAGTGCCGGAGGGCTCGCCGCCCCGCGCCTCCTCTGAGCTGGCAGCGCGCGGGTGCCCCACGCTGTCAGGCGGCGGCGGGTGAGCTTCCAGCAGCACAGGCACACTGTAAACAGCTGCGTGCGCCCCCCCACCCCCGCCCAGGCTGGGAACCTCACCCAAACACCGTGTCGCCTTCTCTCCGGCTCCCGGCAGAGGCTGGGGGGGGGGGAGGGGGGAGGCGCCGAGGGCGAGGCTTTTGTAGCCGAGTCCGGAGAAGGAGGGCCCCCACCCCACCCCCAGGCCACCGGGGCCCGGGAGCGAGCGTTCTGAACCTGCAGGGGTGCGGGGTGCTGCGGGGAGGGGAAGGAGTCAGCGCCTGCCCCCTCCCCACTGAATGTCTGCTTTGTTCCGGAAAACAAGGGAAGCATTAGGCTGCTGCCCCCGGGGAAACACAAAACTTCTTTTTGAATCTCGGGAAGGGCGGTTGACTGCGCTACGGGGCTCCTGAGACAGACTGAGGAGGGGAAAAACTGAGAGGGCGGGTGGAGACAGGGAGACTCCGGAGGGAGGACGACGGACCGGGGGGAGGGGGTCAGCCGCTCAGGGTGACCGGGCGGGAGACCCGGGAACCCGACTCGGCGCGAAGGTGCCGCGCGAGTTCCAGCGAGCAGCCGTCCCGGCCAAGTGGCGCCGGCCCAGCCGGCGGCCGTGCCAGCTTCCTGCCCTGCCCAAGACCGCGGAGCAGTCGGGGACGCCGCCGCAGGCTGGCCCAGAATCGTAGAAGGACAGCGGGGATGGGGGGCGCAAAGCTACAAGTAAACCCTGACTAGAACTTTCTGCATCACAATTCCCCCCCACCCCCATAGTGGGCCCGGACCCCGGGCCTGTGGGGCGTCGGCTCTGGGCTTTCAATCTTGGAGGAGGAAGGGGGCAAAGGCCCAGGGAGCTCCCCCGCGCGGGAGGTGGGGGACAGTCTGAGGTGTCTTTGGTCCCATTTGATGACCGCTAATCCGATCGGCTCCCAGGCCCGCTGTGCCGTTGCGAGGGGGCGGGTCACTTCTGCCCTGGCCGGTGCGTGCGGGCGAGGGAACGGAGCGAAAGCAGACCTGGAACTCTCGCTCTCCAGCTCCCTGTCCTCCCCCGACCGCCACCGCTCACTTCGCCCTTCCCGCACCTGAGGAAGGGGAGGACACCCAGGCTGTGCCCCACCCTCCGCGGGGCGCTCCCCTCCGCCTCGGAAGCTCAGAAAGAGAGCGAGGGTTTTCCCCCTTTCCCCTGGGCTCGCTGGGTTTCCAACTTCCTCTAAACCTCCCTCCTCGTTCCGAAAAGCCCCGAGGAGGGGAGCGGAGAGGAAGCACGCAGCTAGTGTGCGAAATGAAGACCATGTGTGGGGACGGCGGCATCAGAGTGCAGCCGCCGCGGGGTGGGGGGTGGCGAAGGCCCCCGCGCGGCCGGAGGCTCGGGGCGGCAGCAGCCAGCGCCTCTGCTCGGCGTTGGGGACGCGGAGCCGCAGCGAGGAACAGCGAAGAGACTGGGCCGGCCTCGTGGCGGGCAGCAGCGGGGGGGGTGCGGGGGCAGCCGCGCCGTGGGGGGCGGGGGGCGGGGACGCAGCTCAGGCTTCCTGGGCCGCAGCTGCGACCGAGGGCGCAAGAGCAGATCGTGCTCGGCGGCGGCGGCGGCGGCGGCGGCGGCGGCGGCGGCTCGGGCCCGCCGCGCTCGCAGCTGAGAATCAACAAAGGGAGGCGGCGGGCAAGCGGGGGAGGGGCGCCGCCGAGCGTTCGCTGGCTGCTGTGGAATAATAAAAAATAATTAATAATGATAATAAGAGAAAAATCCCCGGGCTTTCATGGCTCTGGGTTTCCGTGTGGCTGCAGCGGGAAGCGCGCTGTCCTTGAGGCGGCCTCTCTCGCCTGGTCTGCCCGCCCCTCCCCCTCCCCCTCCCCCTCCCCCTCCCTCGCCCCCTCCCCTCCCCGGGAACCGGGAAGAGAAAGGTCTGCAGCTGACAAATATTATCCATTCTCCCCATCGATCGCGGAGTGTACAGATGTGAGCGCTTGATGTGCCCGCGGAGCGGCGGATCCTCCCTGCTCGCTCGCTCTCGCCCTGGCTCTGCTCGCCGCCCCCCTCCTCCCCCTTTGTTCTCCTCCCCTTTCCCTCTCTTTAAATAGATTTCAGGGCGCTGCCTGTTGGAGAGCAGCTGGCGATCTCTCCCGAGAGGGAGCGAGCGCAGCCCGAGGTGCCCTGTCACCAGCCTCCCCTCCCCCACCTCGCCTTCCCAGTGCGGTCCCACCCTCCACCCATCTCCAGTTTCCAAAACAGAAAACACTGGGAACACCCACGTCCACTGCACCACGAGTCTCTCGGAGCCTTTGGACCCCTCGCGTTGTCCCCGTGCTGTTCCCCGTGTCGGTGTCTGTGTGCAGGGAGGGAGGGGGCGCACGGAGGGGACCCAGGGACGTGCCGGAAGGACCGAGGGTCGGGATCTTTCCCCGGCAGCAGGAGGGACGCAGCCCCGGTCACGCTGAGAGGGGACAGTTTACCCATTAGGGAAAGTCGGCGGAGGCGGCCCTTTTATTCCTCTTTTGCAGATGGCAGATTAAGCCAGCAGCGTCCGGCCTCAAAAGGGCCGGCCGCTCGGCTAAGGGTTAACCCGTCGGCCGGTAATCGCGGACACACACACACACACACACACACACACACACACACACACACACACTCACAGACGCGCGCGCGCATGGCGCGCCCTCCCTGCCCGCCCGAGCGCCCGCCACAGCCCGCAGTGCGCCCGAAGCTAGGGGTGGGGAGAGACTCGGGGGGAGGGGCGGAGCGGGCTTAACCAGGCCGCTCGACTGAGCCGAGGCCACCTCGCCGTCTGTCACTTAAATGATTGTCCTCCGCTCCGCTCCGTGCGGTCAGTACGGGCTGTTAACAGGCAGTTGCAATCAGTTTCCGAAAGGTCAGCCAAGGTCCTCCGGCTCTCGCAGACGGAAGGCATTACGAAACCGCTTTTGTATCTGCAGGCACTTTAGAAAAAGAGGCGAGGAGGGGCGCACTGCAGCGCCGCGGTGCTGCGAGCCCTGGGAGAGGGGCGGGAGCCGTGGGGCGGGGTAGCTCCCCCCCCCCCGCCTGCGGCCTGGACCCGGCAGCGGGGAAACCGCACGGCGAGTGACCCAGGCCCTCCCGGTTTCGATGGGGAAGCAGGAAGGAAGGGGGGGAGCAGGCGGGGAAGGAGGAATGGGAGGAAGTGGGAGAGGCGTCCTGGCTCCCCTCCTCGCCCGGCCTTCGGCCCACACCAGGACCCAGACCGGGGCGGGCGGCCTTGGGTGCCGCAAGATCCCGCTCGGACTCTCAGGGCCTCCTGTCTCTGGGAAGTGGGGCGGGGGAGGAGTTGGGGGGGAAAAGAGACCCTCGCAGAGCAAGCGTGTCCCCGCGCGGTGTCTGAAGACGCTGCTGCTGCAGCCGCTAGAAGTCGTCCATCAGCAACCAGTCCAACCTGCCAGTGATAATGTGCGATCAACACCAAATCACCCCCGCCAGGCGCGATCCATCATCGCTGCGCGCCGCGGGCCCGCGTGAAGCTGACTCGGGGCTGGGGGCTGGGGGGTGGGGAGCAGGAGGCTGTCGCCCAGCGCACTGAGACTGGGCGCACCTAGCTGCCCCTCCGGGAGGCCTGCATCCCGGCGTTAATAACTCTCCAAGTTCCCCAGCCGCAAAGCGCAGACCCGGTGGCTCCGCGTTCCCGGCACAGGTCACTTAAGAGCCCTCACGCCCTACCATCCAGGTCACACCCTACAAAGCCGTCCCTTCCTCGGAGCTGCCCTGCCCGTCCCCTCCCCCTCCTTCGAGAAAGACTGGCTGGCGGGAAATTAATATTTAATATCGTGAAATTGATTAAAGGGCTGGAAGCCGGCGATGGGGTGGGGGGAAGGGTAGGGACGTAATTAAAGATCTGAGAGTTGTGGCCGCTCCTCGTCTGCTCCAGCCGCACGCGGCCTTTGTGAGGCTGAGGCGGAGCCGCGCTGGGCTGAGCCCGGCGATCCCAGGGCGGTGGCCCGTGCTGCCCAGGATCCGGCCGGCGCCCGAGGGTGGAAGGCAGGGGCCGCACTGTGGGGGCAGGCTGTCCCGGAGGTGGCCAGTTAACCTTAGCACACCTGGGGCTGCGCGGACAGCCGCGCTTCCCTTGCCTGCCTGTATCATGGGCTCATCTCGGCTGCAGGAGCCTGAGGGTCGGGTGCTGCAGCTTTTCCCAGCTAGTTTGGCGCAGAAGCGCCTTCCCCGCCCGGGGTGGGGGGCCAGGAGGGTGCATCTCCTCTCCGATTCCAAGGTCCCCAGCGCTGCCTCACACTTCGGGACCCGCTCGGAAGCCGCCGCCCCAACCCTTGCCTGGGGTCTTCCGAGCCTCCCACGCAGCCCTTCGGGAGCAAGGAGTCAGGTCCATCCAGTTCTGTAACTGGGGGATCCTGAGGCCGAGGCTGCCCGGAGCTGCCGCTGGTTCTCTCTCGTCCAGGCCCCACCCCGGGTCGCTCACACCCGGGGCAGCTTAACTCGTTCAGCTGCACTGCAGATGGGGCCTGCCGCTCGAGGCGGCTGTCTCCAGGGAGCCGTTACCGAACCAGTTCGGCCGGCGCCTGTCATACCGTTTATGGTTACTGCGCCTCCCGAGAGGGGCACGGGGCCGGACAAGGCTGGAGGTGGGTGCCCCCGGGCCACCCGAGCTGGCGCTACTAGAGGAATTCGCTGGGTGCAAGGTCTGCGGTAACCCGTTGGCGCGGGCTACGGTTTAGAAATCAGATGGTAGGCTAGGTGGCAGGCTGGCTCCTGCAGGCCTGGCTCCAAAGGGCCGCTTTGAACTTTTTCTTGTACACGATTTATTTTTTTGGTGAAGCGGTCTGTCTGAAAAGTATCAAGTGTGCAGAGGGGAGAAAACACAAACACAACAAGCAGGGTCCTTGGCCCTAATCAGTTGGGGGGGGCAGGAGGGCCCACCAGGCTCCAGGCCCGCTAGAAGGAAGGTCAGGACCAGGGAGGATTAGGCCCAGTCTTGGGTTTATTGCTGTACTTGAACAAAGCACCGGGGGCTGCCTAAACTGGGGCAAGAGAGAGGTAATTAATAGAGGGGCAGCAGAAGTAAAGAAAGGCTGGTGTGGCTGCCGCCTGGGTGGGTGAAGGAAGTGTTCTCCATGAGAATAACCAGCCGGTGCAAACATTATGCAGAACGACTTTATTTCACCAAAACAAAACAAAAAAGTTCACATTCAGCCTCTCCTGCTGAGCTGATAAGCAACTTGCAAACTTTGGATGGAATCTTGAACCGGTGGGAGGTGTCAGGCTGCAGTTTACAAAGGGCAATGGGAAGCTTTTCCGGGTACTTCTCCGTTCCTACCATTGTGATTCTACCTGCTTCAGCTACTCCCTCGGGTGGCCCTTCTGACCTCCCCACCTGAGCCCAAGGTGAGATCACTCAGAATGGGCAGTATTCATCAATGCCATTTCTGGTAAACTGGACCTCAGGTTCTGGAGTGTCCTAGGAAGAAGACAGCCTACACAGTGCGCATACTGATGTCAGTGCAAATGTGATGGGCAGCTCACATTCTGTAGCCTTTACTGGGTTATATTATGGATTCCCCAACCGGATGTACCCCGTTTTCCGAGACATTCCTGATTTCAAGAGCTCTGGGCCCTGTATCTTAATCAGGCAGGATTCGCGACCTGCGGTCATGGGTATTGTGTAATTGTGCGTATTGTGTCCCACGCCTTAGCGGCCGAGCTGCCAGGATGGGAGGAAATGGCTTGGGGGTGAGGCCTGCACCCAGTGGTACCCACTGGTCCTCTGTCCACTGTCTAGTCTGACAGCCATCCTCCTCGCAGTCCTCATCTCAGCCAGGGCCTGTCCCTACCTCCCCCTATCAGGAATCTGGGGGAGTTGGGTAATAAAACATCCCTGTAGGAACCATCCAGGTAGGACGCAGGGCAGGGAGCTTGTCTGGGGAAGGGGCAGGACTGGGTCCTCAGGGGTCCCCGTAGGCCAAGCAGGAGCGGCCTCCCCGCTGGAGGCCCGGGCCGGGCGTGCCGGCTCCTGAGGGACTGCGCCCGCCTCTCCCCCGGGCGCGGGCTGCACGCCGTCCGCCATCTTAGCCCCGGCGGCGCGGGCGGCGCTGCCCCCGGCGGTGGGACCGCAGAGCCGCAGGCCGGGCCGAGGCGGCCGCGCGGGCGTTCCCGGGGCGCCGCGCCCGCTCCCTCCGGAGGCCCCTCCGCGCAGCGGGTCAAGGCTGACCCCTGGCCCGGGGCGGCCGCTCCTGGTTAAAGCGCGGTCTGTAGTCGCCCCTGGCCGCCACGCCAGAGCGGATTTTAATCCGGAGAAACGACCTCCGGTTCCCGGACTCCTGAATGGCCCACGCGTTATCACCTCTCCCGCGCCCAGCGGCCTGGCCGCGCATCCCGCAACTTGGGCTGCTGTCATCCCGGGCGGCGAGGCCTGCAGCACAGTCCCCGCCGTTCAAGGGGTCTCTAAGCCGCTTTCGGGGCAAGAGAGGATTTGAAAGTTACCTCTCTTTAAGGGATCTTGATTGGAGAAGACTGTCACTCTACTTGTCCGCTTTTTGACAGGCGTTTATGGAGAGCTTGCTAAGGGCAAGGCACTGGCTTAGTCCCTAGGGGAATCCAAAAGTACAAAAGTGAATTTTGTAAAAAGGCACCCCTGGCCCTCAAGTAATTTACAATCTAGGTGGGAAGGCAGACTTGTAAATGACTCACTAAACACAAATAAAAGGCAAAGTGAAATGAATGTAAACAAAGGGCATGAATCCTGCAGTAAATGGTCTGGGGAAGGGCCAATTAATTATTTTTAAAATGTAGAATCAGTTCTGGGAGGGGAAGGGAGGATAAAAATATGCTAACACTGAATAGTTCCAGGGTTCCAGGGAATAACAGTCATCACTTCTGAAAGGTTGATGTTTAGGGAAAATGGTGAAAGTTTATTTAAACTAAGCAAAATACCAAGATTCAGAAACTTAGGATTCATTTCTCAGCTCCTGACATAAGCTGAGCTGTAGAGATGCAATTTTCCATCCAAACACAAAGCCACCACCTCCTACCTCCCCCGCTTTGAAATCGGTAAAACTCCCACCACACTTCATAAAAAGAAAAGTTTTAGAAAATAAAACTAAATGGAAGATTCGAAACTTCTAAAAAAGGTTTCAGACTTAAAGAAAATGGGAATGAAAAATAAAACACACAAAACAAAAATGATCAGCCTATTTGCAGATGGTCTCCAAGATGTGAATGCAGAAAACTGTCCCAAGATGATTTGTACAGAGGTTGGAGAGTGTGGGAAAATTAGTCATAGGTCAAAGAAAATTAAGCAAATAAAAAATGAGGCAATTATTAACTCCAGGAAAAAAAAATCATACAAGAAAGGAAATGCAATCACTGAAGCTCATCTGCCTCATCAATAAACAATCTATATGTGGTCACAAAGTAAACACTGGATATGAATTTAATAAGAAATTATGATATAGTTGTATTTTGAGAGTGGGGGAGGGGAAGTATGATGCAGAGAACTAAAATCCTCCTCTACCGTACCAGGAGGTCAACAGATATTATTATTATGGATTACTTCAGAGAAGTCCACATCTACATGTTACTTAGAAATATGATGGTATCTACCAGAAGAAACCAGCAGGACAAGAGGGGGAGGTGCCCCCGGGGGGACTGCTTTTTTGTACCAAGCCTTTACATACTATTTGGCTTCATAAACTTTGGGTAAATATTCCTTTGTGAAAAATACAAATTAATTTTTTAAAATTAAAACCACACACTTATTTGGAAGAATAAAACTCTGAGAACTCTCAGCCACAATGATGTAACTAATGTTCTTTGAAAGTATCTTCCTTCAACATACCCAGCTCCAATTACCCAAAGTGTGGAAAGAAACAGGGAGGGAGGCGAATGGATTTGGAGCTCCTGGCCTGTACATTCCTAGTTATAAAGGAAGAGCAAATTTGCTGTTCTCAGGAGAGATGCCATTTCTGGCTTTACTGTGAAAATACCTTCCCAAATATTAATGCAATTCCACATACCCATACTGTCCACTATAGAAATGAACAAGAGTAAGCTTTACGGGGCTAATTTAGAAGGCTTCCAAAGGCTTCCTCTAGGAGCCTACTGCTGACACCAGAAAAATCCCTCTTTGGAGTTAACTTTGACTAGGAATTGCTCTCTCTGGATGATCCTCCACTTTTAAATGCAAACTGTCTTCATCCATTACACATTAGTGTGAACAGTTCACAGGTAACCTGTTAGGATGTCCAACTCTACTGCACCACCTGTTAGGGTCTTACACTCAAATGCCTGCACCCACTACATAAAGGCCTGCAGTTAACAACATCCCTGAAAGGCTTCACATTCAAAAACAAAGAACACATCCCCCCCTCAAATCCCACCTTGCTGGCTAAACAAGACACATAGGTAGAGTGACACCCCTGTCTTTTTTTAAAACTCCAAATAAAGCCTAGGAGGGATCTAGTAATTCAGTAATTTATGAACACTGGACCCTGCAGATGAGAGGGGACAAAACAAAGAGCGAGTAACGGGCCTACTGCTCCAACCTGCTGGGTCAACACTGGCTTGATCTGCAGCCTAAGGCTGGCCCCGCTCTGCTCCCAAGATGCCCTTTTGACCCCCGTCCTGCCCTGTGTCACCATCTCTTTTCTTCTTGATCAGAGAGAAAATCTGTTTCTTCTCTGCCCTGAAAACAGAACTGCCACTAGCCTACTTGGTGACTTCGAGAGCATTGGAGAAAGGTGCCTCTGGGCCTGAATTCCAGTCCTCACTCCCCGTCTTGGCTGGGAACCTTAGTGCAGTGCACAAACTACACAACCTAATGTGGTGACCCTGCTCGAGAAGCCAGCTTATTTTGGGGACTACCCTGGAGGTTGCTCAGTTCTGACCCGCAAGGTTCCTGCTGCATCTGGGTTTCTTTGGTTTCCAGCACAGCAGACCTGGTTTTCAGCCCTACAGACCCTAATCACCTGAAGAGAGGCTGGGGTGAACCAGCTGCATCCTGGGAAGTTGGGGTGAGGTCAGGAAAGGGGCAGGTAGGTCCCAGTTCACCCAGGAGTTCTCCACTAACTCTGGGACTTCGATGTTCATTGAGATCTTTTAAAAACATGAGCATCCTGCCCCAAAGCCTTGCTGAAAATGAAATCTTCATGAGTAAAAAGGAAAGCAGGCCAGAGGGTGCACATGCCTTTTGGAATTTCAAAAACGGGAAAATGATTAGATTTCAGATTTAGGGAAGGTGTGTCACATTAAAGGGAGTCAGAGAAAATAATAACTGCCAATTCCGAAGCTAAGCAAAATCGTGTTTTTCCACTACGTTGCTATCTCTGTCTCCTAGTCAAGCCACAATGAAATAGCAGATCAAATAGCAGATCAAAGGCAGAGGCAAATACAATTATGTTGCCTGTGAAACCCCTAGCATGAAATTAGAAGTCAAACTCTCCATTCAGGGGTTAGAGACAAGGATAATGGGAACCCGAGGCCCTAGAGATGTACCCAGCCCCTTTCAGTCACAACACTATCCATGCTGGATATTTAAAACCACACCTGGGGGTAGGGGCCGAACAGTAAGTATTAGAGTAATTTATTATTAGAGTAATGTATTATTTTTTCCACACTTTAGCAAATGCACTGATTACATTTCCAGCTCCGTACCACAGAAAGATATCTGTATGTTGAAAAAAAAAAAAGGTGATTTGCAAGCAAATCATGAAACTAATGTTGCCTGAAGCGATGAAGGGTTACCACAGATCCCCCCAAGATGGCGGGTGAAGGATGGTGGTGGCCAGATTCCCAGTCCTGTCCTTTACCTGCTTTCCCTTTCAACACTGAAGGGCCTAAAACCCAGCTGATTCCACCAACCAATTCTTCCTCAGTTCTTCCCACACTTCACAAGCTCACAGAGAGAGCTGTCCTTTGATATGGTCTATTTTTCATAAAACCCATATTTGCTTTACGGCTCTATTTCTTTTACCCTGGCCTAATTTTAACTCTCTGTCTCCCCCTCACCCCCCATATAATTTATACAGCCTCTTGAGGGTACAAGCTCCTATTATAACATAGACTATTCTGTTTAGAGCCAGTGCTAATTAGGCTTAGCTCTCAAGAGTGCCTGGCATGGCTTTCTTTCTTTCTTTTTTTTTCTCAGTGGCCATAAGTTCTTTGACACTCCTCCCAATGAGGGGTAGGGTCTCTGTCCCTTCCCCTTGAATCTGAGTGGGCCTGTGACTCATCGTAGGCAGTAGAATATAGTAGAAATGACACCACATGATTTCTGAGGGTGGGTTGGAAGAGGTGAGGCTGGCATGCTTGTTTTTGGAGCCCTGAGCTGCTGCTATGTAACTTCAAGTCCTACTACCCTTAAGCCACCATACTATGAGGAAGCCCAAGCCACACAGAGAGCCCTGTGCTTGTGCTGCAGAACACAGCTGAGGCCTCAGCCAGCAGCTGGACAGGTGGGTGAGGCAGCAGGCAGCATCCAGATGATTCCAGCTCCCAGAATTTCCACCAAATTCTGGACCCACTGAGTCCACAAGCAGAATTCAATTGCTTCTGCACTAGCTCCCTTGCAGCTGACAAGCTCTGACCCTCACTCGCCATAGTCAGTAGGGGAGGTCAGTTTTATAACATGTTGTGAAATCCATAGAAGAAGGCGAGCAGATTAAAAACAGAAGTGTGGAGAACAGGACATATTTCATCACAATCCAAATCCTCCACCTTGGATGACACAACGCCTTGTTCTTTATGGAATCCCTGGAGGACAGACGGTGACCTGTCTCCTCCTCAAATCTGATCTCACATTTCCCCTAAAGGATCTGGTTGAAAGGACCCCATTTGTTGTTCCCTCCTGACCTACGCTGGCTGTACAAGGGAGCCAGTTCACGGGGCAGGAGAGAGGGACCGAACATTTCCACCGGGCTAGCTTTGCTCTCCCATCTTTCCTCCTCCCTCCCCTCCCCACGTTTTCCTTGCCTCTTCTTGAAGGTTCTCATGTTGGGGAGGGGGTGGGATGGAATACAGAAGAAGGATCAGCTTACTTCATTTTCTTCCCAATTCCTCCACAAACCCCACATCTTCTCATTCCCTGGCACCCAACTACCATTTGTGTCACAGTCCAGACAAATATGTTTCCGTTCATGATACTCAGAGTCACATTTGCTTGGCCACACCCACGGAATCACCCAGCAGCACCCCTGGCCTCTCCCTCCCCCTTCCCCCTCTTTCTCCTCCCCTGAGGCAGGTACTCAAAGGCCCCTGCTGCCCAGGCAGCCCACCGACCCTAACTTACAGCCTGCCCTCCTGGGGAAATGCTGAGCTCAGAGGAGACCTGGGGAGGGGCTGCAAGCCATCTGGAATGTGGAAGACTGAGGAGGAGAAGATGGAGGGGCCAGGTCCTAATCCCCCATACCCCAATACACACACCCGATAAGCACAGCAGCCAAGGAACAGGAGAAAAGAACAAGTCGCCTGCAATGTGGAGAAAAATAGGCCAAATTTTGCGTGGGGTGGGGAGGTGAGAGGTGAGGAGCTACTGAACAGGCCAGAATGGGCCAAGCCTCAAAGAGAAGTAGGCAATGCTGCCCCGCCCCCGTCCTGCCAAATGCCAAGGGGTGAACTCTCGTCAAAGATAAAATACAGCCATGAAACAGGAGCAGAGGTCAAGCCCAAGGGACAGCTCTCCCCCAGACCAGAGAAAGCCAGCACCAACTGGGATTATGTACCAGCCACTCATCTCAGGTGGCCTGGCCCTCAGGGCACAAGCAGGGCTCAGCCACAAGAAGCCCTGCAGAGGAGCACCCAAGGGCCTGGGACCTACCCCTTCCCCAGAGCCTGAGTCCAAAGGCTGGCACGGCTCCCCGAGCTCACAGCTTTGGGGCTGCCTGCCTGCTGGACAGTGGGGTCCTGCAGCTCCAATTCACAGGGCTACTGCAACACACATTTTAGAAACAATTCTCTCTGCTGACCCAAATCCCAGGCCAGTGAGATCTGTGCCCAGCTAGGACCTTTCTTCCTATGCTTCAAACAATATCAGCCCCAACCCTTCCTCACTCTTTCAAGAACAAGGGTACAACATTTATTAAAACCTTATTATCATTATTGATTAAAACCTTATTATTGCTTTACATGCAATTACTTCACCAAATCTTTCCCCAATCTGGTGATGCAGGCATTCTCATGCCCATTTCACAGATAAGGAAACTGAGGCTCAAAAAGGTTACATAACCGCTGGGGGCAGAGCTCCCATCTTAAGCCCAGATGTGTCTTGCTCCAGAGCTTTCCACCACACCTGTGATCTCCCAAACATTTTGATCACGTATTTTGTGCCAACCTGTGCCAAGCTTGCAAAGATAAATAAGACAGTTTCTGCCCTTGGGGAGTTTGAAGTCTAGTGGGGGAGACAGAAACACTGCAGTACAGTAGGATAGGGGCTCTGAATGCAGGGTGGTCCAAGCACCGTGGAGCCCTTCTGAATATCTTGATCTGATCGTCATCACCCTTTCACTTCACTTCTACTTTCTTAGCCCCCCCTGGTTTCTTCTCACAAGGCCGCTCTTATCCTTCCTTAAGCACTAGCTGCTGGCTTCTCTTCCATGCCTGTTTCTTTTCTCCTATCAACGGAGTCTGTACCCACACAGCTGGCAAGGATCCTGGTACCCTACTTGCCTGGAAAGGCTGCCTTGGTTGGGTAGATGTCCTTGGCTTCTGGGGCCCCTCTGGGAGGAGCGAGACCCTGTCTGCAACCCCAGGCTTCCTCAGGTGAGACATGGGCACAGGGGCCTGGACACTGAGCAGGCTGGTAGGCCCTAGCAAGGCTTTTATTGAAGCCTGTTAAAGGGCTTTGGGCTTCCTCTGATGAAAGGCGCTTAAGTGCATCTGGTTTTGATTACAGGGGAGGAGAAAGCCAGGCGGTCTCTCGGGGGTTGGACCAGTCATCTGGCTCTGCCTTCCTCCGGGCAGAGCAGACTGCTGGTGAGGCCAGGAGGCCAGGTGTGGGGGGCAGAGCAGGAAGCAGAGCTGGTACAAAACCCTCTAACTCTCTGAGGCTTCTGACCCCAGCCCCTGGCTCTGCCAGGCGGGACTCCCAGAAACAGCATGGTGGCTCAGAGATGTCAGGCTCCTTTGATAAAGTCAAGTTTAGAGTGGCTGCTGGCCACCCCTGACCAACAGCTCTTCACTGATTTCCACCCCCTCATCTCCAAAATAGCCTCCTAAGAACCCCTGACCCTCCAACAACCTTGCCGGCTGCTCCCTCAGACGAAGTTAAAATAGGCTTCTGCCTCAAGGGTTTCCGCAAGTGATGAAAACTAAGGAAATGCAGACTTTTAAAAGTTAAAAAAACCCTTAATGTTTTCTTTCTCCTTTTCAACTAGTCGGGTATCATTCCCCATAAAACAGACATCGTTAAGGATTCCACTTCACTGCAGCTGACAACTACGCTGAATTAAAGGAAGAGATTAGTATTATTTTAAAATAAGGTGGCTGTCCTGGACCATCACCAGGCAGTCCCAAAGCCACTCTCTGCCCCGCACCTGTGCCTGCGCGGGCCTCCACGTGGGCACAAAAAGCTCTTGGGGGATCGGATGGGTTAAACACAGTACGCGGTTCTAGAAACGAAAATGCATTTTCTTATTCCCGCCCTGATTTAATTCTGCTGCGTGTTATTATTGTCAAGTCTTTTCGCACCACCGTTTCTAAAAAGAAAACCCGTGGGTCTGCGCGGCCCTTCGCCGCCTGCTCGGCTTTTATTGTGCACGCAGCCTGGTCTGTCTGCGTGGATCCAGCACGTCGTGACCGCCTCGCAGGCGCGCACGGACACCCTCGGATTGGCATTTCGATAAGCTGGGCGCATTGTCTCAGCGGCGACACACACACACTCACGCACACACATAATAAAGGGCTTACAGACCCTGGCCAACCCTCCTTGCAACCCATAATTAGAGATGACCTTTGCGAAAGGCAATTAAAATATGGTAATGATCGATGCGCTCGCCCCTTTTCAAAATAAGAAAATACACAGGTGTTGGCTTCGGGAGGCTCCACCTGGCCCGGCCAGGAGGCCTCCTCCAGCTTATGAATGAACTCTTTCTCCCGGGAAGCTTCGACTCCCCGCTACCTACGCGAGCGCTGGCTCCCCTCCTCCCCTCCCCTCCCCCACCAGTGCTCAGGCAGCTTGGAGCTCGCAGGCGGCGGCGGGGCTTTGTCATCGGAACGCACACACAGACACGCACACGCGCGCACCCGGCCACCACGGGACCGCGGCAGCCGCTGCGCCGTGTGCTTCTTCGCTGCGCTCCCCTCCCCGCCCCGTCTTTTTAAGAGCTGCTCCAAATCCTTTCTTCCGTCTTTAATGTGTGCGGTCCTTTTAATCGAGGAGCTCGGGAAGCATTTTAGAGGGGGCTCCCGCGGGGCGCAAGACCGCAGGACTCAGGACGCGCGCGGAGAGGACGCGTGGGCAGCTGGGCTTTGTTCTGCCCCTTGCCGGGGTCCCGAGGGCGGAAAAGCCTCTGCCGCGCTGGGGCCCACCGGTGAATCGGCGGGCTAAGCACTAGCACTTCCCCACCCCCACCAAAACTGGAACGTGAAATCCCCTCTGGAGTTCACTCCGGACTTGGCCCGGGTGGGGCGCATCGCCTTGGGGAGGGTCTCCTGGTCCACAAGTGGCTCTCCCCATATAGACAAATGTGCAGTGTCATTATGGTGGTTCCTGTTGCTCGAGGCCCCGGGGGTGCTCCCGCGGCGCGCGCGCACCCCACGTCTACACGGCCCGGAGAGCGAGAGGGGGGCCCAGGGGTTGAGACTCGCCGGGAGGCTGCCTGGAGGAGACGCCGTGTCGGGCTCTCCCGCACCTCCTGGCTGCCTTCCGGGACCGCGAGCACAGAGCCAGGGCGGCCTCTCGCCTTTCATTACCGGGCCTACGAAAGCAGCAGCCCAGGCAAATATGTAGCTATTAAAATTAATCGCCCTGCGTTGTCAGCTGAACATAATGCAAATTATTTATGGGCTGTCTGCGCAATATTTATCATCGTGCAGGCTCCGGGCGCTTCGTGCCTCCCGGCCTCCCCCGCCCGCTCAGGGCGAAGCTGCGCGCAGGCTGCGGCGGCCAGAGGGCTCTGGGCACCCAAATGCGGTTCCGAGGGCGAGGCCGCGCACCAGGCTGCCTTCCAGGCCAAGAGACTCACTTTGGTTTCTGACACTCATTCCACATTTGTTGGAGGCCTACTACGTGCAAAATTAAGAGGTCTGCGAAATTAGGGGGGAGTGAAAAAAAAATTGGAGAAACTGGAACAAAGAGACAAGCTCGGGCCGGAGGGGCGATGCAGGCAGAGGCTTCTCGGCTGCCTAAGTGAATTTTCTGAGACCCAAGTCTGTCCTCCAACTCGGGAAACCCACGTTTGCCGAAGCTGGATTCGCACTCAGGGAAACCGAGAGCATCGGAGGTGCCCGACAGATTCGAGTACAACGCTGTCGACTGGAACAGGAATTTGGTGTCCTTCGAGCCTCAAAACTTGTTTGCAGATCGCAGATAACACATTAACTGCTAATTGTCGAAATCGGCCAACCATTTAGTTTATCACTGCTGGGGGCCCCTTGGTATTCGCTGCACTTTTTATATGTAAAAACAGCCTTGGTACCTCCTAAACGGCTTTTGTGTGG
>NW_021146652.1:0-20886 GCF_002837175.3 Physeter macrocephalus
TCCTGCATCAGCGAACACTCAGAGTGCTAAGAGAGTGGCTGGGTAGGAGAAGCTCCACCCACCTTTCCCCATACCTTGCCCTATGTCTCTCTTCCATCTGGCTGTTCCTGAGTTATCTCCTTTTATAATAAACCAGTAATCTAGTAAGTAAAATGTTTCTCTGAGTTCTGTGAGGTGCCCCAGCAAATTAATCGAACCCAAGGTGGGGGGTCATTGGAACTTCTTATATATAGGCTGGTCAGTCAGAAGCCCAGGTGACAACCTGAGCTTGCGATTGGCATCTGAAGGTGAGGGGGGGCGGTACTGTAGGATTCAGTAATCTAGTAAGTAAAATGTTTCTCTGAGTTCTGTGAGGTGCCCCAGCAAATTAATCGAACCCAAGGTGGGGGGTCATTGGAACTTCTTATATATAGCTGGTCAGTCAGAAGCCCAGGTGACAACCTGAGCTTGCGATTGGCATCTGAAGGTGAGGGGGGGCGGTACTGTAGGATTGAGCCCTTAACCTGTGGGATCTGATGCCATCTCCAGGTAGACAGTGAGAATTGAGTTAAGTTGTAGGACACCAAGCTCGTGTTGTAGAATGTCTTGATGGTGTTGGAAAACCCACACATCAGAATAGGTGTCAGAATTGCAGGGGGCATTAGGGTGGGACCCTGAAAGGGAGGAGTAGGATGGGGTGTGGTGCTGTATACCTCTATCCGCATCCATCTGTCTCTCTGACCATCTCATCTCTTTGGGCTCCAGGCCCTTCCCTCCCTCTCCTAATGCATACTTGCTTGTTTGTTTGCTGGCGGGGGGAGCCTGAGTAGAGGCTGAATGTCAGTGTGATTTGACAAAACATTGAGCTACTAATTTGTAACCTGTGTTCTGGGATATATGTCCTTTCACTTATATGGATAGCCTCATTTGATACTCCTGATAGCCCTACGGGGTGAAGTAGGGACTGGCATCCCCATTTTAGAGATGAGGAAACTGAGGACCATCATGGTGAAGAGACAAGCCCACAGTGCACGGTTAAATCAGGGCACAGCTGGGATTTGAACCCCTAGCTCTGACTGCAAGAGCTCTCTGACCTATAGCTTGTGCATCCCAACCTGAGGGCAAAGCTCGTCTCCATCATGGGCTGTCTGGTTTTCCCCTGGCTTTGGGCCCAGTTTCTGCTGCTCTTTAGATCATCATGACTGGGTGGGGGTGAGGAACAGACTGCACAGATACTGAGGATTACTGGCTCCAAATATCAAGCCTCTGGGAACAGTGAGGGCTGAGGGGTGAGAATGGGAGGAATACAGGCTTTAGGAGAGAAGAGGTTGGGGGTTGTGTGAAAGAGGGGATGTGGCGAGGGTGCCAGGTGGAGCTCTATCATGCCCCAAAAGGATTTAAATCACGTTTAGTTCCATGAGACCTTAATCCAGTCTTTTGACTACCTGGAGCCCCATCTATAAAATGGGTTTAAAGGGTTACCATGGTGATCAATCATCATCATGGCTAATACGTATCTGTGCCGGGCATGGCGCTGACTGCTTTACATAGATAGTCTCTGTAGGTTCTCGCACAGCTCTCTATCAGGCTGGGCTGGCGTTATTTCTCTTTTACAACAGAGAGCATTTAAGGATAAGAGGGAGGATGTCATTTGGCTGAAGTCACAGGGCTAGGAAATGGCAAATCCAGAATTCAGTGCAGGCGCTTTGGTTTCAGGCTCTTCACCTCACTAACCTGGCTGGTCATGGCAAATAACTAACACTCATTGGACACTTAATAAGGAGCAGGCATCATTGTAAGCATTTTACACAGATTCATTCATTTAATCACTATAGCCGCCCTATATAACATGATGGGTGATTAATATGAAAGATGAGGGCACCCAGGCACAGAGAGATGTGCTCACTTATTCTAAATCTACTGCCAGAAATCCAGTCCAGGCAGGATGACTTGAGAGCTAGGGCTCTTTAAAAAAATAAACAAAAAGGTTTTTTCTTAAAAAAATTAAAGTGTAACATACATACAGAAAAGTGCAGAAATAAGAAATGTTTAGCTCAGTGAACATTCACATAGTTAATACACTATGTAAGTAAATAATGAACATTACCTGTACCCCATAAGACCCCTTCCAGTGATTATTCCCACCCTTCTCCCCAAAAGTAACCTGATTTCTAAAACCATAGATTAGTTTTGCCTGCTTTTGAATAATAGAATCATACAGTATTAATCTGTTTAATATGTGATTCATCTATGTTGTTGGATGGAGCGATAGTTTATTCAATTATAGATTTATCTATTCTACTATTGATTCCAATGTTTGGCTGAATAATGCCGCTATGAATACTCTTATACATGTGTTTTGGAATACACACAAATAAACACACACAGACATTTCTATTGGGTGTATTCTCGGGGTGGGATTGTTGGTTGCTTCTAGGTGGTTGTACAAGTTTGTTTTCTTGCCAGCATTGTACGAGAATCCCCTTGCTCCACATTCTGGTACTGTCAATATTTAAAATTGTTACCAAGTCTGGTGGAGGATATGTAGTAGTATTCCATTATGTTTTTCCATATGTATTTATTAAATGAGGTATAACCAGAAGGAAGCACTCTGTACAGCTTCTCATAACAATCTTATGAGGTTGGTATGGTTATCATCCCTATTTTGCAGATGAGGGAATGGAGGCCATAGTTACTCCTTTCCCCCTTCCTTTCTTGCAGTCCACTCACTTGTCCTGCGGGGGGGATGTCTTCCTCACTTTTCCCCAGTGGTGTTGGGATGTCAGTTACCAAGCTTGGGAAGCTCCTCAGACCAGGATGTTCTCCTGGGTGGGGAGAAGAGGAAGGCTGGGGTGAAGTGGGCAGGGGTGGGGAGGAGAGAAAGGGTGAGACATCAAGCCTGATGTGAGGGACCAGAGCTCTTGGCTCTGGACGTGGGGTGACGGGGCCAGAAGAAAGGTCTGGGACTAAGCAGAAGGTGCGACTGGGGCTACTTGTGAACTCCTAGTGCTGGTAGGGAGAGGGCGACGCATGCAGCTGGGGAATAGGGCCCCTGTGTGTGTGTTGGGATCTCTCTGGAACCCAGGCCCTGTCTCTTGGGTTTTACTGAATCTGAGGACTCCTCTGTGGGATCTCTAATCCTAGAGCTCTTTTGGAGGCGATTCTTTGGGGTCAGCGGTCCCTTGGTGGAGTCTCTTTGGGATTTTCTAAGGGGTAGGTAGCACTCCTTCTCCAGGGCCAGGGGAGTAGAAGGCAGGGCTTGGAGTCTTCCAGGGAGTGTGCGGGAAGGACTCGGGGTCTGCTCTGATTCTGAGCTTCTGCGCTATCAGGCCAAGAGGCACCTGGCAAGCAGACACCTTGCTCTTAACAGGTGTCAGGGGAGGCAGGGAGGATGATTTTTCCCACCCTAACATCTGTCTCTCTTTGCCCAGAGTTGCCTCTGTGTCTCTACTTTTGCAAGTGTCTTCTGCATAGATTCGCCCAGGTAGCATCTGCTTTTTCTCCCCCGCCCACTGCCCCCATCTCCACCTTCCTTGAGGCTTGAACCCATGGCTTGCTGGCGATGCTCTGGCAGCAGGGGTAGCATGGCACAGGGGGCTAAGTCTGTAGCAGGCAGTAACTGTATCTCGCTTAAGTCTTGGCTGGATTACTTACTAGCTGTGTGCCTTTGGGTGAGAGCCTCATCACCCCTCTGGGTGGTGACAGAGCTCTCAAAGAACCCAACATCATTCACTTGGCTCGTCTGCTGTGCAGGCTTTGAGCAATGAGGCAGAGATCTTGCCAGTGCCAGTCAGCCTGGAAACAGTGCAAACTCTGGAGAGTGGGAAGCCATGCCAACACTGGGCCTAGGACCATGTAAAAGAACTCCAGAGGTTCTAGATTCCTAGACTGCTCCAGCTGGAAAGGACTTCACAATTCAATGAGTTCCCCTCCCCTCGTTTTACAGATGGTAAAACTGAAGCCGAGGAAGGGCAAGTGGCCACAAAGCTGGCAAGCAGCAGAGCAGGATGGACTGGAGATATGAAACTGGATCCTGGCCAGCCCAACGGCAGATGGGCTCTCCTTTCCCCACTCTCTCCCCTGCCTGGGTGTTCACTTCTGGAGCTGCATGACCTGCGGGAAGGACTCAGGCTCTGTCCTCTGGACCAGACCTCCCTCTGTGCTGTGGAGTCTTTGTGGAGATCCTTGCTCTCCTGATCTGGTCTCGCCAAGTGTGGGGCACTGGTGGGCAAGGAGGCAGCCATACTGAGGTGCCATTGCTCAGCCCACACCTGGGGCGACTACGAAAGATGTTGTATCGGGGGCTTGGACATCAGCCAACATGGAGGGAAGCTGAGCTCCCTACTTGGTGTGGGCACAGTGGACAGTCCAGGGCAGCCAGGCAGGGGCTGGGAAGCCAAAGTTATGGGGAGGCCTGGGGCCCCGTCCCATGTCAATGCCCCCTCTGCTCTGATCCCCTATACCCAGCTTGCATGCTGTACCATAGTCTTTTGCTCTTGGCATTTGTTTAGAATGCTTCCGACCAGCTGTTTTGGAAGGCGGTAAAACATAAGGGTTAATCACACAGACCCTAGAGTCAGACTGCCTGGGTTCACATCCCTGATCTTCCACTTACCTGTTGTGTGACCTTGAGTAAGTTACATACCTCTCTGTGCCTCACTTTTCCTGTCTTAAAAAGGGGATAATGATAGTGACTACTTCATGAGGTTGTTGTGAAGGGGACGTAGTGAAGCACTTAGAACATGTCCAGTGTATGGTCCATGCTCACTAAATGTTAACCTTCATTATTATGTACATTTTGCCTACTCCATCCTATGAGATGCTCCCTGGGGCAATCCCATCAGATCGGGGGTTCCCTGAGGACAGGACTGTGTCTTTCCCTTGGGAATAGAGCTCTTTTTTCTTATTGATTATCTAAGAAGCCCAGCTGGAGCCCAGGAGACATTTGAAACTGAGACAACAAGGGAGCTAGTGAGACTCTTTCTAAGCAACAAGCCAGTGAGGGTGTGGGGTGGAAGAGGCTGAAGGGAGCGAGGCTTTTCACCCCTCCATTAGGAGCATCTTCCTGGCCCCCCTGGGTGTCCAGGAGGTGAGGGACAGACAGGGATGCTGAGGGGGAGGAGGACTTTCTTTTACCTGTAGAGCCCTGGGCTGGGGAAGACCACAGAGAAGGAGAACCAGGTTTCTGCCTCTGGGGGGCTCCCTGTCGTCAAATAGGCAGCAGTCAGGTGGAGAAAACCAATACGCAGCATCTGCTTCTCATTCCTCAGGTTCCAAAGCCCTTTCTCTTCCATTATTTCACTTTTTCTTGCAATCATCCTGTGAGGCAAGCCCAATTATTATCTCTCTCTCTCTCTGTTCTCTTTTAACAGAGGATGAAAATGACCCTTCAAGACATTGTGTGTGTCCAAAGTCACAAAACTCTTTTTTTAAAAAATTGAAGTATAGTTAATTTACAATGTTATGTTATTTTCTAGTGTAACAAAGCTCTTAAGTGGCGGTGCTGCAACTCGAACCCAGGTCCAGTGACTCCAAATCCCATGCCCTTTATATACAGCCTCTCCCAGACACCAGCAGGCCAGAGGAGGAGGAGATACTAAACCCAGTCCACTGGGAACTTCTGGTCTGGTGGGGGACACACAGATCCTGCCACCGGGGGATCTCTAGCCACGTGGAGAAGTTAGTTTCCACCAGGCAGGGACAGGAGGGAGCAAACACTTGGTGCCTACTGTTTGCTGGGTACCGCATGGGCCACTCTTTCTTTCTCTCTCTTCCCTCCCCACCCATCTTTCTTTCTTACCATTTTCCAGGTAAGGACAGGAATAAAGTCCATTCTTTACGCAGACGTAGAGAATGGACTTGAGGACACAGGGAGGGGGAAGGGTAAGCTGGGACGAAGTGAGAGAGTGGCATGGACATATATACACTACCAAATGTAAAATCGATAGCTAGTGGGAAGCAGCCGCGTAGCACAGGGAGATCAGCTTGGTGCTTTGTGACCACCTAGAGGGGTGGGATAGGGAGGGGGGGAGGGAGATGCGAGAGGGAGGAGATATGGGGATATATGTATATGTATAGCTGATTCACTTTGTTATAAAGCAGAAACTAACACACCATTCTAAGCAATTATACTCCAATAAAGATGTTAAAAAAAAAAAGTGAATCTCAGTGAAGCTCAGAGAGTAACTTGTTTCAGGTTCCCCGGTGACCTTGGTGGCAAAACTGGGATAGAATCTAGGTTAGCCTGATGCTACCTGTGTTTGTTCCTCTAGCATGGAAGACCGTTGGCTCAAGGGTCACCTCCTCCATGAAGTCTTTCCACG
Source organism: Physeter macrocephalus (assembly GCF_002837175.3). Taxonomy (NCBI): domain Eukaryota; kingdom Metazoa; phylum Chordata; class Mammalia; order Artiodactyla; family Physeteridae; genus Physeter; species Physeter macrocephalus. Next base: position 6,303 of record NW_021146652.1, read on the forward strand.
CCCTGGATGTTGAACTGACCATTTGTGCCTCTGGCCCACCCTGCCCCCTATAAACACCCCCAGGGCACCTGCACTTATTTTATTCATATGTCTGTCTCCCCTCACTAGGCAGTAAGCTCCCTGAGGGCGGACAGTGGTCTCGGCCGTGTCTGGATCCCCTGGACGTAGCACAAAGCCTGCACACAACAGGGGCTCAGTAAAGGTGGGTTGCATGAATGGTGGGGAGGCCTCCTCGTATTCATTTTCCTGCCTCCCAGGAATTATCCTAGATGGTGATAGGGGTGAGCCCGAGGATGGATTGGGGGTGCTGCTGGGGTAGGAGTGTGGGCACCTGTCTCACCTGGAAACCTGTCCAGATTTCCTAAACTCACCCGCATTCATGCTTCATCGCCAGTTCTGCCCTCCTTCCTCCATGTCCCAGTACCTTTATCCCTCCCAGGTCTGCGGTCTAGAAGACAAGTCTGGCATTGGGATCAGAACAATTCTTCCTGGTCCCATTTTATTCTCACAAGAGCTTCAAAAGCTAGGCTAGGTGGAGATGACCTACCTCCATTGCAGTTAGGGACATTCGACCTCCAAGGGGTGGTGTCCAAGTTCACACAATAAGTTTGTGGCAGAACTGGGTCCAGTGATGGTGAAGGATGGGGAGGGGGCTGGGGACAGTTTTCTGAATCAGGGACAGGCCAGGCTTCCCCCAGGGACTTGAGGATCCTGGTTCTATTTACCCTTCTCCAAGGCAGATGGGGCAGAAGAGACCCCAGTTGTCTATGAGATGGCGTGGAGAGAATCCCAGAATCTTGTCCTCGGCCATAACTCCCCAGCCCTTCTGCAGTCTTTATGGTTGCCAGTAGGTGCCGTCAGTTTGCAACTTTTGGTTCTGCCCCTGCAGGTCCAGCTTCTAGCCCCTCTTCCTCCTCTCACCTGGACAGTCTGTACTTGCAGAAAGTAGGAGAGGGCCCAATCCCTGTGAGATTGAAAAACCCCTGCCCTGGGAGAGGAAGCAGGAAGAGGATCTCTGATCTGCACTTCAGCTTGGCTGCCCTGCAGCTTTCTAGGCCAAGCCAAAAAAATCCACAGTAGGTCACCAGGTATGCCTGGACAGGTGCCCTTACCCTGAAATCAGCTCCAGAATAGCAGAAAGTTTTGCGGGGGAGGATGGGTAAACCCTGGGGGGACCTGAGAGACCACCTAGGAGAGGAGTCCCTTCTCCAAATGCTACTCTAGAACCCCTCCAATCCCAGCAGGACTGGGGCAAAGGGTAGGGGATACAGACACCAACAGGATCTCACAGAGGGCCTAGCCACCCCTGACACTAGCCCAAATAGCACTGCTGGGTGAATTAGAAAAAGGCACCCCTTTCTCAAAACACTTGAGTGCCATCTGCTGGAAAAGTCACAAAAGCTATACAAGTCTACAATGACTACCAGAGAAATGGTGCCCCCTGGAGTTGTGCAATGCGCAATTTGCACTTGAGAGTGGCAGTCTCCTCAGCTGATATCCCTCTGGGAGTGGGTCTGGGCAGTAGAAGCAAACATCCAGGAAGGAGCAAGAGTCTTGGCACCTCCCTCTCCGGGTGCGACTTCTGTTGATGCCATCCTGTGTAAGGCAGAGGGGACAGGGGCCCAAATGAACCCTGGGGAGATTGGGGGCAGGGGCAGGTTGGAAGCGGCAAAGTGGGGAGAGAGCCTATCAACCTCTTAGGGCCATTAGGCCCTTCTGGGCCCCCTTTCCCCTCCTCACCAGACTTGGTCTCCAGCGGCTGAGACTGGAAGCACTGGAGTGGGGTGGGAAGGACTCTGGCCCAGGGAGACTGAATCCCCGGAGCTGGGAGTCCAGGCTAGGAGGTCGCCGCGCTCTCAGTGCGGGGGGACTGCGGGGCCATCTCAGTGGGGTCCCGGGAGAATCCTCCAAGGTCGGGGGAGGGGGCCACGGAGCCGCCCCTTCGCTTTCGCTCGCCCTTCGCTGCCCTCCCGGGCTCCGGTTCAGAAGCGCTCTCGGCGCCTGCCGTGGCTTCCAAACTGCGCCGCTTTCTCCTGCGGCAGAAAAGGACTTTCAGATGTAGTAGCGGCGGCGGCGGCAGCAGCGACGACTTAGGACAGCGCCCCCTCCCCCTAACCGCCGCCTCTCCTTCACCCTCTCCTCGGGCCCCCCCTCCCCTCCCCTCCCCCCCACCGGGAAGGCGCTGGGGGTGTGGCCAGGGGCCGGTATAAAGTCCGGGGGAGCCGGTCCCAGGCAGCAGCTCAGCCCCCTGCCCCCTACAGCCAGCCGCCTGGGCCGGGCCGAGGATGCGGCGTAGCGCCAGGCTCGCTCCCCTCCGGCCCGCTTGCTAACTTCCTCGGCTTCGTCCTTGTCCGCCAGCGGAGCCACCCCGTGTCCCCGCGCCCTCCGGGTCGGGTCCTCCAGGCGCGCCGGGCGCTGCCTCTGTGTCCCCCGCCGCCCGCCCGTGCCCCGTCCTCGCCCGGTCATGCTGCCTCTGTGCCTCGTGGCCGCGCTGCTGCTGGCCGCCGGGCCCGGGCCGAGCCTGGGCGACGAAGCCATCCACTGCCCGCCCTGCTCCGAAGAGAAGCTGGCGCGCTGCCGCCCCCCCGTGGGCTGCGAGGAGCTGGTGCGAGAGCCGGGCTGCGGCTGTTGCGCCACTTGCGCCCTGGGCAAGGGGATGCCCTGCGGGGTGTACACCCCCCGCTGCGGCTCCGGCCTGCGCTGCTACCCGCCCCGGGGCGTGGAGAAGCCCCTGCACACGCTGGTGCACGGGCAAGGCGTGTGTATGGAACTGGCAGAGATCGAGGCTATCCAGGAAAGCCTGCAGCCCTCTGGTAAGGTGCCCCATCCCTTGCACGCCCTCCCTGGGGTCCTCCCCTCCCAGAAGCCCCTTCTGCATTCGGGCTGGCCCGAAAGGCTCTTGAAAATCCCCTGTGAGCTAAGCAGAATGCAGGTACGGGGCAGGGCCCGACTGGCATGGGGCAGGGCCAGCCAAGGAAACTGCTGTCAAGTCCCTAGCAGCCTGTTGCCACCATCACGGAGGACTCTGTCCCATCCCTCCATCTCAAGGGTGCCTCTTTGGGAAGAGAGGTCTCAATGGTAGTCCTGGCTGCTGGGGCAAGAGTGGAAAATTAAGTGACCTGGTCCAGCCCACAGCCTGCAAGTGAGCAGTCTAGGGCCAGATACCTGGAGGATGGGGTTGGTGGCAGTGGAGGCTTTCTGTTCCTGATCTAGGGACCTCCCCTCGCCCTGGACACAAGTGGAGGACCCAGGGGTCTGAGAAGCCAGGGCTCGGGCTTTTGACATTGAGGTGGGGTGGAGTGGGACGTGTAAATTAGAGTGGCTTTGGTGGTGAGGGGCATCAGAGTGGCCCTTCCTCAAAGCCCCAGGCCGGATCACCTAGCTCTTTGAGAGGTATTGGGAAGACAGGGGTCTCTCTGCCAGGCCTGGGCACCTCCTCCTGCCCTGGTACACAGGCACCCTGCTCCCTTCTCCTGGCAGGTGCCATTTGAGGTGGCAGAAGAGAAGCAAGTCTTGGCTCCCAGCCCAGAGCTGCAGAAACCTAACGGGATAGGCAGGAGAGAGGGGAGGGATTGGGGGGTGGGGGAGAGAGAGAGAGAAAGGGGGAGAGAGGTTTAGAAGGTCTTTTGCCCTAAACTCATTCCTACACTTTCTCTTTTTCTATTTCTCAGTGAGACTTTCAGTTTCTCCCGTAGAGTCTGTCTGTCTCCTTCTTTCTCTTATTCTTTTGTTCTTTCCTGCTGCGTCTCTCGACCTCCAGTTTCACTAACAACATTCTCAGATTCTCCTTTCCTCAATACCTCCTGCCCGTTATCAGTTTCTTTCTCTTTATCCTATTCCTCTTCCTGTTTTTGTTGCCCTGCTTTGCTCACTTTCATCTCAGTCTCATTCCATTGCTCATTCTTTTGACTCTGTCACCGTTTCTCTTTCTGTCTTTGTTCCTGTCTTTCTCTGTTGCTTTCAGAATCTCTCTGTCTGCCTTTCTCTACCTCTGCCTCTGTTTCTCGTTCCCTCTCCGACTCTGTTTTGCTCTCCCTGTGCCTCTGTCTGTTTCTGTCTCTTTTCCTGGTGCTTGAAGCTTCCATTGTTGCAGTCCGGATGCTGGGACTCCGGCCCCAAGCTTCCTGCCCTCAGTCCCAGACCGCTCCACTTCCTCAATCCTCTGCAGCTTGTTAGCCAGAGGAGAGCAGGATGCAGGGAAAACAGGAAGGAGGTGGACCCCAGGGGTCTGGGCCTCGGGCCTCTCTGCCCTTCCTGCCCCTGGGCAGTGAGAGATAGGTCAGCAGAAAACATTCTAGGAGAAATGCCAGCCTGGCACCCAGCACATCTGGGAAGCGGGGGTGGGGGGGTTCTGGGGGTCTAAGTCGCTGATCCTGGGGCAGAGATGCCAGTGCTAGTGGGAGAGGAGGGGTACTGGTACCAGACCAGACTGGGCGTGAGGGCTGAGCCCTTGGGCTCCCCGGGTATAACGGGTTCCTTTTGCTTCGTATCTCCACCCTCCACCGGCCAGCGGGTATCTGGCACCAGATTAGGATGGCTGGTGAGCTCCTCCTCTCTCACCAACTTGAACGTGGGACAGAAGAGCCCTCAGTGGGTCTTGGGAACCCCTTCTTCCCTGGTTGGGTAGGAACACCCCGTCCTGAAGTGGAAGAAACTGTTCCCCTAGGAGCTTTGGGGAGGCATGGCGTGAACAGTTTGTGAGTGTCCTGTGAACATCGTGTACACCAGCCTCGAAAGGCAGCTTTAGGCCCCTTTTGGATTACAGGGCCCAAGATCTCCTTGCCCTGGCCTCCACCCTTGCAGTGCAGGCAGATATCGGGAGAGGGGAAGGGGAGGTCTGGGGGGCCCTGGGGAAGCTAGGTACCTACTCAGGAAGCTGTGTTCATGCCCTCTTACCTCCCAGTCATCCCAGAAGTACCCCTGCCACGGTCCGGGCCACACTGCACCGCGTGAAAGGCGCCCCCTAGAGTTGTGCAGTAGCCCTCTAGGGTGTCTGGTGAGACCAGGCGGCCAGGGCTCGGCCCCTCTCCCCGCTGTCCTCCTGAGCCTTCCCCTGTCGATAGGCTACTGTCCCTCCTGCGTCCCAAAGCTTGGACCTTCTTGCCTGCGGAATAGTTTGGCAGAGGGGTCAATCAGGCTCTTCTTCCTGCCTTTTCCTCTTGGGGCTGAGCTTCAGCAGGTGACTGGGGAGGGCAGTCACTCAGCGTGCCCCCTCCTTTGGCCTGCTATGGTCCAGAGGCCCACTCTTTGCTCCTGGGACAGGTCTCCCCCATCCCTTTCCCGGCTACCCGCCTCCCCCGTGCCCTCTGCCGTGACCCCCTGTCCCAGCTTTCCAAGCCAGAAAAGGTTGTGGATTAACACAGCTCAGACCACGAGAGGTGGGGGTGGGGTGGGACACGTGTGTCAGAAGTCCACAGTCCTGGTTCAGTGTACTGACCCTCGACTTGTGGAATCTGGGGGAGTGGACAAGTGGGAAGATTAGCGTTTGGACCGGGGAGATTCTAAACTGTGCTCTGGGTCCCTCTGGGACAGGGTTAGGGAACATGCAAGCTGGGTTAATTTTTAGTCAACACAGCAAATATTGTCCCCCCTACTTCAGTACTGGGAATCCAGTCATGTCATGGGAACAGGGCCTTCCCAGAAATTCTGTGCCTTGGGGGAGGGGGGAAGGAGGAGCATGGCTGCTTAACATTTTTTCTTTAGTTTTGGCAAAGCCAGAATTATTGGTGCCTCGGGTATCAGGAGTCTTTCCATTTAAAGACATAGGAGCTGCGGAGATAAGTTCTTCTCCTTTCCTCTAGCCAGACTGCTTCATTTCCTCATCTGTAAAAAGGGGGGACAGTGGGACCCATCTTGCAGGGTTGGGGCATCTGGCACGGAGTAAGAGCTCAGTATTGGAGCAGTGATGAGGATGGTGATGAAGAGGAAGCCGAATGGATTTAAGTTGAAGCTTAACTTCTCCTCTGACGCTGGGGCTTTGGGGGACAGTAGGGCAAGTGAGCAAAGCTGGGGGGACATGCAGAGGAGTGGAGGGGGTAGGGTGGAAGGGCCAGCTGTCCTTCTCTTGACTCTTTAGTCTGAGGCCAGCAGCATGGCACAAGGGTGAGGGGGACACCCCTTGAGCCAGACCTCAAAGAAAGGCTTGGTACCCAGCATGGGTGGTCTTGGCTTCTCCAGCCAGAGTGCAGGGGAAGAAGGAAAAGGCCTTTGTTGTAGGGCAGGTGGGTGACCCCTCCAGATCGTGTCTTGTTGGCTCTGTCCACCTACCTCACAGCCTCACCCTGGGCGTCTTGAGGGGAGTGGGGGCTGGAGCTGAAGGGAAATCATGAGGCTGAAATCAGGCAGCAAGAAAGAGGAAATCTTCTAGCTTTGACCATGAACTTTGCAGCCATGGGTGCCAAAGCTCTGAAACCTCTTCTTTCTCTGGGTGCCTGCCCTTCCTCTGTGGCTGGAGCAAAGACCAAGGTTTTCCCTGTGGCTGGATGTCGTTGGCTTAGCTCCAGCGGGGCAAGAGGAGGTGACCTGGCCTACCTCGGAAGCCCCGCCTCCCAAACAAGCCTTTCAGATGTCGGGAGGTCCGACCTTTGGTGGGGGGCGGGCGGGTTTGACTCGGCTCCCGCTCAGAGGGGAACCCCCCAGGATTGCGATTTTTCCAGAGGGCACCACCTGGGTGAGCAGCATGAAGAGGGTGGACCTCCTGCATGAGCAGGGAAGTAGCAAGAATTTAGCCAGTTTTAGAGATGGGAAGGTGAACGGTTTTTTAGAGACTCAAGGCTATGACCCCTCACCCTCCCAAGCCTAGCGCCTAGGGTGGATCCTGGGGTGGGGTCTCAGTCTGCCAGCTAAACAAGACTGGGCAAGAAGTTACAGATTAAGTGGAAAGTCAACAGCCCGGGTAGAGCCAGTGTGCTCTGGCCAGGGCAGGGTCAGGGCGCCTGGGTGCATGTGGGTGTGCACGCGTGGACCAGTGTGTGTCTGGACATGTGATTGCTTGTGTATGTTTGTGATCCTTGAGTCCCAGCCTGTCTGTGTCTGAGCTGGCAGATAGGGACATAGTCTGTGTACCCCTGCCCCTGAGAGAGGCAGTACGGAGCCACTCTCCCTGCCTGCCGTGTTCTACTCTAAGCTGAGACACAAGCTGCGGCTAAGTGTGCTGGGTGGTGGAGGAACCAAGGTGGGGGAGGCCAGGCAGGCTGCCTGCTGATAATGCCCCATGTGACGGGAGCCCTGCTGATACAAGAACATGAGCTATGTTTCCAAGCTCGCCCTATGCCCTACGCGTCCCCAGGGTTCAGTGAGTGGACCCAGTTGTCCTCCTTCATGGCACTTCCTAAATTAAGGGATAATCATTCCAAATATCCTTTAATAATCCGCCGTGTAGCACAGGGAGATCAGCTCGGTGCTTTTTGTGAGCACCTAGAGGGGTGGGATAGGGAGGGTGGGAGGGAGACGCAAGAGGGAGGAGATATGGGGCTATATGTTTATGTATAGCTGATTCACTTTGTTATAGAGCAGAAACTAGCACACCACTGTAAAGCAATTATACTCCAATAAAGATGTTAAAAAAAAAAAAAATCCCTCCCCTGAGTGTTTTTGTGAACTTGACTCATAGAAACACAATGTTGGAAAGTAGTCGAATTTCTACGGCAGATCTCTCCGGGTCCTTGAGACCTCTGCCACCCTGACGTGCCACGCCTCCAGGGCAGAACTCTACCTCCTGAGGCAGCCCCATGCATTAGAAAACTCTTCCTAGGGAACCTAAGAACATCTGGCCACTTACCAAGAGGGACAAGTGTCACTGTGCACAGCCGTGCTTTCCTTTATGGTCATGAAAAGAAAGCAAACTCCAAGGAAGAAAAACAAAACCTTTCCGGTTGAAAGGGGGCCCTCAAGGTAGTGTCGTGGGTTGTGTCAAATGAGCCCCTGGGATCCTTCCAGCCTTTCCAGGTAGAATGGTGGCCCCTTTGTTCCAAGCTCGCTCCGCTTCTGTGGTTCCAAGACAAATCTTTCAATTCTTTTCGGTCTTCTATTTCCTTTCTCTCCAATCCCCAGTTCCAGCCTACACGCCTGCAGTGCTGTGACCCCATCCACTAGTCTTGTGGCTTTGGGCAAGGCGGACGCGGTGATGGCGGGGGGTGGTCACTGGCCAGCCGGGGCCTTCTTAGCCAGAAGTTTCCTTGGGAAGGTCTTCAGGGGAAGAGCTTAGATCTCAGGTCTTCTCTCTGGTTCCTGCCTGGGGGCTTGGGGTCTATCTTCCTATGGCCCCCTTTGCACAATCCTGGTCTTCTGAAATTGATCTGCCCCTTCTTTTGCTGCCCACACCAGTTGGGAAGTCTTTGCTGTAGTGGCTTCTCCTTGGTTGACCTTCGGGAACTCGATCTGTTGGGACAGAAGTCCCCTCCAGGCTTGTCCTTCTTGGGATGTTAAATATGCAGAAGGAGGGATTATATCTATCTGCTCCATTTATTCCTTCCCTCTGTTGCTTTTTTCTAAGCCAGTCCTGCATCCGTGACAAAACCTCTTCCCATCCTTGGTGACCGAATTTTATAAATAACCTTTGGTGTGGAATCTTGACAAAGACTTTCTGGGGGTCTAGATTCCTCCTTGCCTGGTTTCCCTTTATCCACGTGCTTCCCCCTGCACTCCCAGAACTAGGAGAATAGAAAGAGAACTAACCCCCCAACTAACTTTGGCTCGGCAGAAAAATACCGTTTAACCCAGAGGCAGCTCTGGGACTGCTGCCATGCATGGAGGAACCTGCTAACTCCTCAGGAAAAAAAAAATCCTGACGCAAACCAGATGTAACCTTCTGTCCTGCTGCCAACATCTGGAATGCTGGCAGGGGCTCTGCACTCAGGCCGGCAGCAAGTTGCCAAACCCGAGCATTTCAGAGGTGGCTCTGATCTGCGGAGGGATCTTGCGACCTCTTTCTCCAGCTTAGCCCTGTGTTCTGGTTTTGGCTGCCTGGATGGAGGAGCAGTGATTACAATTCTGGGACTTCTGGATGGGGTTTTTCTTGAGTTCGGATAGAGCCTTTAGGAGAGCCCAGGGAGAGCGTGGCGGTTCAGCCTCACCACCCCCATCTCCACCTCCCCAGTGTCCTGGCTCTAGGCAACAGATGTGTACTTTGGATGGGGTCTGAAATGTAAGGATGGGAGACTTTGGGGTGGGGTTGCTGAAGGGACGTGTGAGGGTGTTCTCTTGGTCCTGGGGCCACACAGTGTCTCTCTCTCTCTCTCTCTCTCTCTCTCTCACACACACACACACACACACAGACACAGACTCCTTCACATGCAGGCATACACACCCACTCCCACTTCTCCTGTGCAGCCAATGGAGAGAGTTTTGGGGCCAGATTTCTCATCACTCATGGAAACTTTGATTCTGGCCATTTGGAAGAGGGTCGGCAGAGCCAACAGCCCTGGGGACCCCCTGGCTGGCTCAGCCAGAAGACACAGACACAGACTCCTTCACATGCAGGCATACACACCCACTCCCACTTCTCCTGTGCAGCCAATGGAGAGAGTTTTGGGGCCAGATTTCTCATCACTCATGGAAACTTTGATTCTGGCCATTTGGAAGAGGGTCGGCAGAGCCAACAGCCCTGGGGACCCCCTGGCTGGCTCAGCCAGATGCTGAAAAGAGCAGGAAAGGAGAGAGGAAGAAAGAGCAGACCGAGAGGGGGACGGTAGGAAGAGCTGAATGGAAGAGGGGGATGAGATTCGGTGTGGGGCCCCCTGCCTGCTTGAGACCTCCCTGTGGGGCCCAGGGGACCCTCCTGCTGTCTGGGCAGCTGCAGCTGGTGACTCATCTGAGGGCTGGATTGGGTGGAGTGAGGGACAAAGCAAGGACTTCAAGAGGAATATTCTCCTGAGGAGATCCTGGGGAGTGGGGAAGAAACCGGGGTGCTGCTTTCATTTCTTCGCACCCCCCCCCAGACCCCCTGCTCTTCCCCAGCGCCAGGCTGGAGAATCCCTAAGAGGGAGAAAGCAGGTGGGAGGCTGGGTTGCTGTGCTGCCTTGTCCTTTCCCATCGCTGACCTTTCCCCATCTTGGCCTGATTGCAGACAAGGACGAGGGTGATCACCCCAATAACAGCTTCAGCCCCTGCAGCGCCCATGACCGCAGGTGCCTGCAGAAGCACTTCGCCAAAATTCGAGACCGGAGCACCAGTGGGGGCAAGATGAAGGTCATCGGGGTCCCTCGGGAGGAAGCCCGGCCTGTGGTGAGGACCTCTGACCAAATGCGCATGTGCATAGGCACACACACCACCACCATCACCAGATCTGGACAATGTGCATCCAGCAAACATTCTTTAGATGTCTGCTGTGTGCATCTTTGGGACCCAGAAAGTCCTCACTACTCTTCTTGAAATTCCTTTCCTGCTCACCAGTTCTAGACATTGGGATAGCTGATAGTTACTGTTAAATACTGAGACGCTTCCGTACTGGTTGGTGAACGGCAGTGGCCCAAGCCTCCTGATGTTTCTTGGCCCTTCCCAGGGATTCCCCACCCCAGAGCTTCTCAGTAGCTAAAGGGTTCATGCTGGCCATAGCAGGGAGCCTTGGGACCCTGCTCCAGGGTCCGGCTAATGTCCTTTCTGATGGGTGTTTCTGATGGATCCATGCCTGGGTCTTACCAGTCGTTAATTATATGATTTCATCCATCCCTCCTGTTTAGAAATCATCCCCTTCCTGTCCTTCACCGTAGATTTCCTTTCCCCACAAGGTCCCTTCACATCATACCCCTCCTTTTTAGAAGCTCTTTGGCTCAAGATCCTCTCTTCAATGCCCCTCTGTTCTGCCCGCCAGTGTCCCCTGAGCCCGAGCTCCTCCTTTTACCTCGTTGGGCGCTGCTCAGCTTCCAGGCCTTAACCCTCCTTTCAGAGCCTGCAGTCCTGATTTGACCCCCAGCCCCGGTCCTCCTGCCTCTCTCCCTTCTGCTGAGCAGTTTCATCCTCCCCCCACCCCCCTCCAGCCCCAGGGCTCCTGCCAGAGTGAGCTGCACCGGGCCCTGGAGCGGCTGGCCGCCTCACAGAGCCGCACCCACGAGGACCTCTACATCATCCCCATCCCCAACTGCGACCGCAACGGCAACTTCCACCCCAAGCAGGTGGGTCTCCATCTCCGCCGACTTGGCCCGGCCTCAGCTCCAGGATGTCCAGGATGGAGGTGTCAGGAAGGGGGGAGCCCCTCAAGCCAAACCTAACCCCTTGGCCCTCCCCAAACCCTCCCCCAGCCTCAGGACCTCAGCTCATTTTGCCCACTCACTCATTTTGCAGATGAGGAGACTGAGGCCCAGAGACGGGTAGAGGCTGGCCCAAAGTCACAGAGCGAGTTAAAGGCACACCGGTTACCCTGCCTCCCCGTCCAGGTTTATTTCTATGACCTCTGTAGTCACCATCTGTGATGCAGACCTGGCACTCCTGCCAACCTCCGCCTCCCAACCCTCTCTCACTCCCCTTCCTCCATTCCTGTGAGCTCTCCTTTGTCCCTGGATGTCTGAGGTTTCCACGTGTGGCTTGTGGGATCTTAGTTCCCTGGCCAGGGATCGAGCCCAGGCCCTCGCAGTGAAAGCGTGAAGTCCTAACCACTGGACTGCCAGGGAACTCCTGATGTCTGAGGTTTCATCTGGGAATGGAGGGGCTAGGTCTTGAAGAGTTGAGGAGGAAACTCGGCCTGCCCCTTCCCCCAAGCTGAGCTGCCAGACCACCTGGGTTTCAGGTGGTCTGGCAGCTCAGGCTGGAGGCGAAGCCAGACCTGACAGCTGGAGACGGGAACTTTGGGTGCAGCAGAGGAAGGAGAGGGCAGGAGACAAGACAGGAATGCAGAAACCTCTGTACCTCCTTACGCCCTTGGAACATGGGCTCCTCTGACAAGCCCCCAGGACCCTGGGGTGGTCAACGAGGTTGGCCTGCTCCAGCCCCATCTCTGACCTGTCTCAGTCGGGCTCATTCAGAAGGGTGGCATATCTGGGCAGGACACTGGGTGGGGTGACTCGTGCTGGGTGTGGCCTGGATCTCCTCCAGCCCTTGTGGATGTAGGAACACACGTCCTTCCACTCCGTGCTCTACAGACGAATCCACAAGGTGGACCACCACTCAGCCAGAAGAGGCCTAGCTAGGAGGAGAAAGGCTGCCCCCCGAGTCTGCACACCCCAGGATGGCATGAGGAGGTTATGAAGAGGTGTGCAATGGAGGAGGACCACAAAGTTCTCCCTGCCAAACCAACGCCAAACCTCTCTCCAGCCTTTATCCCAATACCAATTTTATCCTCGTCCCAATTTTTCTTTTTCCTTTTTTTTGACCGCGCTGTGTGGCTTGTGGGACCTCAGTTCCCCAGCCTGGGCCCTCCGGCAGTGAAAGCACAGAGTCCTAATCACTGGACGGCCAGGGAATTGCCCCTTGTCCCAATTTTTAAAAACTCCCCCCCCAACCCCCCGTTAAAAAAATCAATAGACTTTATTTTTTAGAGCAGTTTTAAGTTTACAGAGTTCCCATCTACTTTCCCACCCCCAGTCTCTCCTATTAACATGAGTGTGGTACATTTGTTACAACTGAGGAACTAAAATTGATAATTAGTTATTAACTAAAGTCCATAGTTTACGTTAGGGTTCACTCTTTGTGTTATACACGTTTATGTGTTTCCTTCCCCTCAGTGTTTATCCCACTGAAAATTCTGACACTTGACCCTTTATCTTCAGGCCAATTCTGACCCTTGAGACCACCTTCACTCCAACTCTAATCCTGACTCTGAAATACACCTTTACCCCCTACTCTTCCTCCTCCCCCGTGTAATCCCGACCCAAACTTTAGCCCAGCTGCTTTAATTGTTCTGACCTTGACCTCTGTCTCTATCCCAATTCCATTTCTGACCTGGGCTCTAAGCCTCACCCCACTCAAGTTTTAGTCATAATTCCCAGTTCAGCTGCAACTCTTGTGCTGATCTAACTTCTATGTGGATCATCACAATCTTAACCATAATCCTATTCTTAAAGTCCCAACACAATCAGAACCCAAACTAAAACACAATCAGAACACAAATTAAAAACTTCTCCAACCAGAGCCCTAGCCTTTCAAGGCCAGCTGCACCTTTCAACTCCATGGATACAGTCTCCCCTCCAGGTAGGCTACAGAACTTCCTCAGGCCCCTGCCTTCTGGACCTTCTGGACCAAAACTGTCTGGACCTTTCCTTCTTGGCCAACTTTACTCCAGTGAGCTCAGAGGACCCGTGTTCAAGAAAGCCTCTGCCCTCAAGAGTCCATCTTGGAGCCACTGTCTGACTTGGGGGCTGGGCTGGGATCGGGGCCGGTTGCCTGAGATCTGACCTCTCACACCCTTGTCTTGGCAGTGCCATCCGGCCCTGGATGGGCAGCGCGGCAAGTGCTGGTGTGTGGACCGGAAGACGGGAGTGAAGCTTCCGGGGGGCCTGGAGCCGAAGGGGGAGCTGGACTGCCACCAGTTGGCTGACAGCTTCCGCGAGTGAGCCCTGTCAGCAGGCGGGGGGCTCACTGCCCCCTGCTGCCCCCTCCCCTGGAGGCTGCAGAGCTGACCTGGAGCCTGGGTCTGAGTCCTGGCCCTGCTTCTGGCCCAGAAGTTTCCCTTGGGGTGTGTTTGTGTGTATGCGTGTGTGGGTGTGTCTTTATGAGCATGGGTGTGCCCTTGGGGTGAGCCGGAGCCTAGGGGTGTCCTTCTTGGGGCTTAGATAGCCTGAGAGAGCCCTGGTATGTTTCCAGATTGATCCGGGATTCATTCAGCCTTTCAGCCATCTATAAACACTTCTTGACCACATACTACATGTCAGCTCTAGTTTTCAGCCCTGCGGGCTCTTATTTTGACTCCCTCTGATTTAGACATGTGAGGCCACCTCCTATAAGGTGAGCACAAGTCTGTAGGAGAAGAAAAGTCCCAGTCCCATAATGAGGGGAGGAAAGTAGACATGTACCTTGACCATTGTCCCTCCCCTCAAACTAGTCAGAGGGTGGAGGCCATAGGGAAAGTGTGGGGTAGCAGATGACTCAGTGGTTAGGAGACCGACTGAGACCCAATTCCAAAGCTAAAGGCTGCCAGGCTCCCCTTTACTTCCTCCCCAGGTCCCTCCAGGGGGAAGGACTTGCAGGGACAAGCCCACCTTAGCTTGGTTGCCTGGCAACTGAGACCCTGCTGTGGGGGAGGGAAGAGGTCAGCGGAAGGCCTGCAGGACAGAGGGCTGGGGAGGTGGGGCCCATCTCTGAGCAGTCAGGGGAGGAGGAAAGAATGCACAGCTGGACTGCATGTGCCTGATGGAGAAAGGAAACCACATGCTGGGAGGTGAGGGACTTACCTGGGGTCCTGCTTCCTCCCCCATTTGTGGTCACAGCCAGGAAGTCACCAGGATGACTCCATCCTTCAGTGGCTCACTGTCTGTGGCTCTGCCTCCCTCCCCACACCTCCTTCCCTGGACCTTCCTCCCCGATATTTCCCTACCCACTGGGCATTTTCTGGCTTGACTGGATGGAAAGAGACTTAGGAACCTACCAGTTGGCCATGATGTCTTGTCTTTTTTTTTTTTTTTTTTTTTTTTTTTTTTTTTTTTTTTAACAAAAA